>NC_056567.1:16066417-16080077 GCF_013358625.1 Macadamia integrifolia
GGGGGGTGTGTGGGAGCACAAATATACTTTGTAAAATATTTCATCCTCAGTCTGAGGAGGTACATTCCTCTTAACTTGGAAACACTAATATGGATTAAGCTGCCAATAAAAAAGAAGAGTTAGTTCCTCTTCATGCTAATCATAATTACTAGGAAAGAAGAGTTATGTAGTCCCAAAAAGCCACATATTATTTTAATAAGCTTTGTAAAGAAATTGTATGAAGTTCTAAAAAGAAAGGCAACTTTTCATAAGATTTTTAATTGATCAATTTGAACCAGATAACCAAGGGAATTTTGGTTACAAGACTAAACCTTTAAGAAAACTGGGTTCCTATACCTAACCATCAGTCATACTTCGTGGTTGTTGGTTCATCTGGTGTGGGTCTCTAAAGAGTACAACATCTTGGTCAACCAAGATGCCATATAAATATTACAATGCTGATTGCTGATAAATATTGACAATTCCCAGTAATGCTGTTAGATATAGGATTGAGAATCCTAACAAATCGATGTAGAGATAAATTCAGTCTTAAGCAAGGTTTCTATTTGATTACTCCAATGGAATAATTGATAAAATAATTGAGAACAAACTCAATAGGAAAAAAAATTAACAATAATGAGAATCTGGGACAACAAGCATAAAAAAATAAGTTAGACTCAGGTATGTATGTTGGCGCCGGAGCAGTAGCTGATGCAAGTATCACAAGAGCACACAGATCAAGTTAATGCCCTCAGGCTGTAGGTTACAGGTGTTAATATGTTAGCTCTCCTTGGCCTTTTCAGTTCTCTTGGTTCAAGCTTTAAGTGACTATTCATTTCCTCTTTTCTTTTAGGGGAGGAGGTGGCATCTTAGTATCACCATATAGACTGCTAACTTTACTCTCACTACCCAGCAGTAGAATTGAATTCTTTTCATCTAACTACATTCTTCAGCTTTCACCAACAAAACCTACCTCTAGATAGCAAATGATTCTAAAATTAGGAGCTGTATGAACATCCTGACAAGCTATGCTCAAGCCCATCGCTCATTTGCCAGAAACCCCTCCACCACAAGGCATAGGTTCCAGGGCAAGCTCGCCAACCAAAACATTTTTTTTTTCTTTTTTGGGAGGGAGGGAGAGAACCAAGAGGCTAACCGGTAGTCTTACCTCTTTGACAATAAATTTTAGCACATTTGAGAACTTCCCCACAGCAGGGACTCCAACTGACTTCTCAAATGCTACAAAAGTCTGTCCTGGTGAATCATATGGTAGGGATCTTAAAGGCTTGGAAGCAATTTCAGAAAATTCCTCAGCTTCAGTGGCATCCATTATAACAAAGACCTGGGAACAAAAGGAAAACACAAAATTGAATTGTAATGAACCATCAAGTGAGATGAAAACATATTGGGTGACAAATTCAAAACTGGTCATTTACATTTTCCAAGAGTTGTTCTGGAATGGTGTTTGTGCAGTTGAACTGGAACACAACATGCCCGTCATAAATGTGCTTTACAACATTAACTGCATATTCTGTCTCAGCTTCTGTCAGTTCCACAGGTGCTGATGACTGAAAAAACAAAAAAGGAGAAAGAAGAGTTAAGCAATCTATAATAAATAAACCACAAAACATGCTCATTCCAAATCGTGGACATTAAAAAACAAATGAACCTTGAAAAGCGGTCCAAAGCCCGAAAATTCAGGGATGGAGGAAAGCAGTTTTTCATAAGCATCAATAGTTGATGCTGGACCAGTGGGAGGAGCGCCCAAAGCAGCAGGCTTTTTACCAGGGGCTTTCTTCTCAGCAAGAGGCTGTGACTTAACCTCCTTAGGAACAGAATCAATATCAAATGATTCTTCTGAAGGCTCCTGTCTCAATATCATGAAAATATCTTAGTTTCATGGGTAGTACCGTAATAAAAATAATCAGTAAAATTACATATATGGTCCAGCAGATCCTCTTACGTAGTTCTTCAAACTTGTCTCCAAGTTGGCCAGTGGAACATCCAATGATCCAAAGAGGAAATCCTTAACATCTTTGTGAGTTTCACCAACTGACCCATCAGCACCAAGTGTGTTTAGATAGAGTGTTGCCCTGTCACGAACCTGTTTGGCAAATAAAAATACTTAGCAATTAGATGATTAGAAAAAAAATGGGGGTGTACAGCCATGAAAAAAGGGGAGGAGGGGGATGGTAGGCACCAAAATAATTAGGCTCCATTTGGTTGCAAGGGAAATTAAAGGGAAGTGGAAGTGAAAAATTGGAAAATTTTAACCTAAGAAAGAAATCATTATCCAACATGATGGTATAAACTACTTCAAATTTCTTATCATATTTAGTAATGATGCTTTTTATATATATTTTTTATTTTATTTTTCAAATCCAAGGGATAAATGCAAAGTAAAGAGAAATTTTAATACCAAATAAGGAAATTTCCACTTCCATTTAATGATTACAAAAGTTTCCTTTTTAAGTTTGGAAATTTCCACTTCCATTCCCTTTAATTTCCCTCGCAACCAAACAGAGCCCAAGTAGTTTAAGTTGAAACGTTTCCCACTGAAAGTTGACTGCATAAGCACATAAACATCACAAACTAAATCATCCAAAGGCAATTGAACACAAACTTCAGGAAGGCACACAAATCACATGGCATTAGTTCTTTAGTTCCAACTTCCAACAGAACAAGATGAAAAGCTAATTAAATTGTAAATGAAGTGAGCTCACTTATGACTAGTCAAGGAGAGCATATTTTGGACAAGCATCAATCAGAAGAATTGAACTCTAGCATTATGTGCATAACAAGTTTGAGATGGATCTTGAAATGAAAGGTTTTATGTTTTCATTAACATTAAGATTACCATTTAAGGTCCCTAATAATTATCAAAGATCTCAAGCACCTCAAAAAGATTCCTATTGATATACTTATACTAAAAGAAACAGGCTATGTAACTATTTCCTCCTTCCGTCAATAAGTCTGAAAAAAAAAAAAAAAAAAGATCCGACTCCTGAGAAATATACATAACAGAATAATGATAACCTATTAGTTCCCATAAAACATAGGATGTTATTGGCTCAACTTAATTCAAATAAGCCTTACAAAGATCTCTGCAGCTGACCCTTTTGGATGGTACTGATTAAGGAACTGAAAATTACAAGGGCAACAACTTTGGTTGTCACTGAATCTCAGGCCATAATGCAGTATAGTGTCATAAACGTCACTAGGAGAAACTGCCAACAAAGTGTGTGGCATTTTGGTACTTGTCCAGAATAATGACGCAAACAAGAAAAACATGGATAAACTGAAGTGAATTTGAAAATTATCACCTAAAAATAGTATCACTGCAGTAGACAGCTGAACCGACAGGACCAGTATGAATATTCAAAGCAAAAAATCGCAGAAACAACCCTAAAATTCCAAATTATAGTTCAGAAATGCATTTACAGAGTATCACATATCTAAAATTTCCACAACACATTAAGAATCAACCCACTTCACTAGTTAAAATGTTAATTTTCATGAATCTTTTCAAGACAAGAAATTATTCATATGGTACATCAAAACTCACCTCATCATCACTGTCAAACAGGCAGCGTCTCAACAGAATAAATATACGAGGCTGCAAAAATTAGTCCAGCAATAATCAAAACCAGAATTAAGCAAATCAACCATTCAGTAGAAGCTAACAAACTGAAAGAACAAAATATTACCTTCAAGGAATCAACTATAGCACCAAACTTCGCCAACGTACTAACGGCACTAGCCCGAACAGTTGCATTTTCAAGAATTACACGGTTATAGATGTACCTTATGTACTTACTGGGATCTGATGTCTTTGGCCCCTCATTTCCCAGAAAATGAAGAATCTGGAAATATACGGAGGAATAAACAAACAGAAAAGAAAACACATAGCACAATAGTGAGTCAATGAAAGCAAGTACAATTTCATGTAGCTCAATAAATTGGATCAGCATAAACTTATTAAGAAAATTGTCCACCTGAGTAGACAGATATGTGAATTCACAATCCTCAATAAATTCACAGAGATGAAAGAGTCCACTTTCTTTAGCTTCAGGAATATCCCTTATAAGGATAACAATTGAGTCAACAATTGCCTTTTTATACTCGAAACCACCTTCTTCTCTGAGAATGCTGCTCAAGAAGTTCATCCTAAAGATACACAGAAAAGGAAAATTAACAATCCCAATCCAAATTTCAACTATTTGAGGCACAAAGTTTTGACTGTAAAATCTGAGGTCACTCACAATGTTCGGTACTTAAGTGGGAACTTAAGGCACAACGAACGAATAGCTTCCACAACAACGATCTTGAATTCGTCTGCAATATCTGACATGAAATTGGTTATCTGTTTCATCAAGCGATCTACACTAGACTCATTTCCTGTCTTCAAGAGAGTAGTGATAGCAAGCGTGGCAATGCTCCTGTTTTGATCTGAAATTAAGCTCTCCATGTCTATATTGCAATTTGTAACTGCCATGGGATGAGTCATTGCAACCTGCACAAATTTTAAAATAAATAAATAAATACACTATAAAGAAAGAAAGAGCTGTACACTGATGATGGTCATCACCACGATCTTATGTTTGTACTTAAAAACTCAAAATGAGGGTTTGAAATTTCACGAATTTTTTAAAATTTAAAACCCAATTTGGATTAAATGAAAGCAAAAGGTTTTGGCTGGCAATGCCAACACCACCCCCCCCATCCCCACCCCCCCCCGCAAAAAAAAAAAAACCCAAGGGGGGGGGGATAACGTCCTAGTGATTCTGATGGTATGTATCCGTAACCAAGAATTATAAAAGGGATCCAAAGCCACTAAAGGAAGCTACATCATTTCCAAATATAGTGTATAGATAACCATTTCATCAAGCAGTGTACAGCATTACTACACTTCAGATTATCAAAAATCAAACCCTGTTTTGAAAAAAAGCACACAAAGCACCCATGGCGTTTCTACACTTCTGGACTTGTCAAATGGGTGCTTGACAGAGGGGGTTGGTACTCCTTGGTAGTTGGCAGTGGGCACTACCCACATTGGGGGTGGGTGCTCCCTTGCAGTTGTGGTTGTGCATAGATCAAAGGTTGGAGCTCCTTCGCGGTGGGTGCCACATAAACTGGGGGTTGGTGCTCTTGACCATGGGTGTGGTCGAATCATTGTATTGTGCATCATACCGATGCCGGATTTGGGTTGTAGCCCAAGTGATAATTTGCACCATGGATATAGGCACACTGCCAAACCACGTATTCACCTGTGTTGTGGGTTGTATTGCTTTGTAAATATTGTGGATGTGTGCTATGCATGGTGGTATGTATGGTTGTGTACACTTAGTAGACTTGGCCACATGATTGTAAGTGCATGTGGTTCTGAGGTAAGTGTGTGCGTGTGTGCATGAACCTATATGTCTGAGTGCTTGTGACGCCAACGAGTGAGTCAAGGAAACAAATGAGGTCGGCCAAGTTTTTGTGCGCCACTAATTCACCCCCTTTCAGTGGCCATCTTAGTTCAACAACTAGAAGTTTCCATGGCCTGACATCATTCTACCGCAGGTTCATACGAGATTTCAGTACTATTATGGCTCCCATTATTGAATGTGTGATGACTAGCGATGGTAAATTTGAGTTGACAACTGCAGTAACGAAGGCCTTCGAGCATATCAAGAAGAAGATGATGGAGGCCACTGTTCTACAGCTAACTAACTTTGACAAGATATTCGATGTGGTTACTTATGCATCCCATGTTGGCATAGGCGTTATTATAAAAGGACATCGTATCATCTTTTACAATGAGAAGTTGAATGACACCAAGACAAGATATTCTACCTACGATATCGAGTTATACATTATTGTGCAAGTACTCAAGCATTGGCGGCTTGGTGCCATTATTAGTCAACAAGGAGTTTTTTCCTATTCACTAACCATTAGGCCTTGAAACATCTTCATTCACAGAAGACTGATAGCACTAGGCACGCCAAGTGGGTAGCCTATCTTTAGGAGTTCATTTCACATTGAGGTACAAGGCGGGTAAGGAAAACATAGTGGCAGATGCTTTGAGGTAATGATTATGTGCTCCACTACACCAGTAATGTATTCAACATAACTGACCTGACTATTTATTTGGGACATCATTCAGCAGAGGGAGATTCTTAACGTATGTTGAGTTTGCCCCACGTGACTCCACCAGTTGAGGACGAGATTGCAGAGCTGTTGGACCATTGCTACACTATGACATGGACGGGTTGTGAGTTTGATGCAGATTAATTACCAAAATAGGCTTGTTTTATTAGGAATAAGCCTAGGGTTGGGTTCCATACATGTTAGGCCTTTGATCCCATGTGTTTTGAGTGTATTGGGCTACTTTTTTTGGTCTAAACTAGGGGTTCTAAGGTTGCATACGGGATTCAGTGATTTGTTTCCTTTTTCTTTAGTTTCCTTTTTAGATGGGGTTATTTAGTTTCTAATTTCAGTACCTAAATTAGTTTCTAATTTCAAGTCATTGTTAGTTTCTAATTTCTGTCTAGACTGGTTTCTATTTTCATTAGATTCTAATTTCCAGTTTTTAGTAACTTCTTGTAATCAATTTTTAGTGACTCAGATTTAGTAACTCTGAGTTATTATTACTTGTAAACCCTCCCCATCATTATAAATAAAGATGATGGCTCTTTTAATGAGCCACGATTTATGCTTAAAAAAAAAAGACTCTTGTTGTTGTCGCTGGCTTCAATGACTACTCCTTGTGTTTGATCAAGGCCTAGGGATTGGTGTTTGATCCAATCGATACTCTGCGGCGAGAAGTCCGAGTGGGTTGCTATTATTTTCTGGTTTTCTTTATTGTGTTATTGTTGTTTAACGTGGACAAGACTTATTGCTGTTGTTATTGCTCTGCAACTTAGGTAAGAGCTCTAATCTACTGTTTTCAGATCTGAGTTTTTTTCCAGAATTCTCCAAGTATCGACTACTCTTACTGGGCTATCTAGCCATCGGATTGAGCTCCCCTTTGGATCGAGTGTCCCCCCTGTTGGAAGGGAGGTTCGATCCTAATTTCATGCCCATCAGACCAGGGGATGGTCTGGTCTGGTTAGTTCTCTGATTCTGGTCGATTGTGCTTCTGCACAGAACTGAGTTCTGTTTTGGTTGTTCTGTCCCTGTGGTGCTGTTACTGAGTATGGTCTGTTTTAATACTCTATTTTCTGCTATTGAATTGTCCTCAGTTGGTATGATATCTGATTTCTGAAAATCTGAGTTCTGAGTCAAAATTTCTGATTTACAAAGGGCTGTTCGATTCCTATTTCTGGACTGTTGTTTATTGTTTACTTTTGGGGTGCTTAGTGGTTGTTCTTTTGACTAAAAGTTCCTACAGTTGGATTAGTTTGAGTTTTCAAACTTAGTCCTACATTAAGTCTTGCCCACATTAAACAACAATAACACATTAAAGAAAATCAGAAAATAATAGCAACCCACTCGGACTTCTCGCCGCAGAGTGTCGATTGGATCAAACACCAATCCTTAGGCCTTGATCAAACACAAGGAGTAGTTATTGAAGCCAGCGACAACAATAAGAGTCTTTTTTTTTTAAGCATAAATCGTGGCTCATTAAAAGAGCCATCATCTTTATTTATAATGATGGGGAGGGTTTACAAGTAATAGTAACTCAGAGTTACTAAATCTGAGTTACTAAAAATTGATTACAAGAAGTTACTAAAAACTGGAAATTAGAATCTAATGAAAATAGAAACTAGTTTAGACAGAAATTAGAAACTAACAATGACTTGAAATTAGAAACTAATTTAAGTACTGAAATTAGAAACTAAATAACCCCATCTAAAAAGGAAACTAAAGAAAAATGAAACAAATCACTGAATCCCGTATGCAACCTTAGAACCCCTAGTTTAGACCCATTAAAGTAGCCCAATACACTCAAAACACATGGGATCAAAGGCTTAACATGTATGGAACCCAACCCTAGGCTTATTCCTAATAAAACAAGCCTATTTTGGTAATTAATCTGCATCAGAGTTGTGACTACTATTCATTCTTAGTCCAATGGAAGGGACATTCGGCGACTGATGCTACCTGGATACATGATGATGACTTCAAGAGGCTTGACCCTGGCTTGTACAAGCGTTATGTGGCCTTTACCCATTCCTCAAAGATGGATGATTTCAAACTGGAGAGGGCTGATGCAGAGCTAAGAATGTACTAGCATTGGAGGAATAAACAAGCCACTAAATGAGCCCAATGGTTTTAAGTAATAACCAGCACACTTAAGTCCACACTTAGGCCCATATTCTGATCATAACATATGCCCATAATGGCAAATCAATTGGAGTATCTGTTGGACAACATATCTCGTGGTCCAAGTTTCTTATTTCAATGTTATTTTTTCCTTGTCAGATTTTAAAAGTTTCTATTTTTATTGTATGCTACTTGGTAGCCAAGCTTTCTATTTGTAATTGCAGCTACAAAAGCTAATAAATAGGAGGGAGACCCCCTCTGGTCCTCCCACGTTTTTGCCATTCAACCTAATGTGTCTCTTCAATGGAGCAACAGCCTTGAGATGAATCAAGTGCAACTAAGGTAGTGAAAACATGGGCTGGTGGGTGGCGAAGCCTTACTTACCTAGGTCTTCCCCCCGCCCCTCCCCCTCCCCCTCCCCAACCTTCTCTGGCCTTCTTTTTCTCTTTCTTTTGTTCTTCTTCATAGAGTTTCTGTCAGTTTCCAGAAAGCATTCCCTCTTCCTATCCTGGCCTTTCTCTGGGCAAACTTCACTTTCTTTGAGTCTTACTTTTTCTGTTTATTATCTTTATTGTCTACTCGTATTTTTCCTGCAGGTTCCTAGCATTATTTACTACCCATGATTCTGTTTTCTTCTATGTCATTTTCTGGTTTTGGTTTGTTACCCAACAAACCATCGGCTTATAGGTTTGATTAGTTTCTCACCCCTCTTTTCTCTCCATCCCCTTCCATTCTAATACTACGTTGTCTTTGTTTTATCCACTGCTTTGGCTGGTATTCATCATTAATTTACTGTTTCTATGTTGTTAGTTAATTCTGACTGCTGGGTTTTGAGCTATCAGTTTAGTCAAACCAGCCATCGGATTGGCCTCTAATTTTGATATTATTCTGTACTGCTCCATCTACCTTTGACCAGAATTTGAGGTCATCTGACCCACGAACTGGGAGATCTGTTCATGAGTAACTAAATACTGTTAACTTAGAGTTTCTATTTTCTGCCATACCTTGTTTCAGAAAATCCAAGCATTGGATCACCTTGATATTTGGAGGGATTGAACAACATATTTAGGGGTCTAATCGACTTAATCTCAGCCCCATCTGACCATCCGATTCTGGATATTTCACTTTCTATATTCTGCCCTATTGTTTCTTACGTGGATTGCTGTGTTTTTGTCCTGTGCTTATTGTGTTCTCAATTGGTGGTCTTCTCTCCATGAATATCGGAGGTGGGGCAGGTTGTCCCATAGGTCTGGCTCTGAACATGTCCCTTGGGTGGGGTCTGACCAAGTTCTGTCTACCTGTCCGGTTAGTAATCTTACCTTGTCTATCCCAGAACATATCACTCCTCCATTAAGTGGCCAACATGATGTGATATTGTGATGTAAACGTGTTCCCTGGATATGACAAGAAGACTCCATCTCCATTGAACTTGGCACTTAAAATTGAGGCATCCAACAAGGAAAACAACTCAAAAACTCCGACTTCAAGGAGAACCACAAAATAGCACATGAAAATTCTTAATACATATTTCTTTTGAGAAATCACTAACAAAATATTTGAAACTGAATCTATTCCTAAATATCAAAATATTTCTACGAAAAATCCTAAATCAACTTGCACCGGGGGGGGGGGGGGAAGAAGAGAGATCCAAAGGAAGTTGTGCAAATACTGCAAAATAAAAGAAGGTAAAAGAGAAATAGATACTTATACTTTAAACAAAAGAGAATCAGTAGCAACCTTATTTAGGGTACGAACAGCAGCAAATCGAAGCACTGGTTTGGATGAACTCAAGAATAGTTGTAGAACTGTGATAGCAGGAGTCAGTTCTCGACTGGTCACACCACTCAGCTCTGTTATTGCTCTAGCAGCTTCAAAAATCACCATTTCAGCTTTGTGTCGGAGACAACTTTCAAGATAATCATAGAAAGGGCGCTCTCCAGGTTGGGTGTTCTGGCCTGACTCCCGTATTACCTGTACGTGCATTTGTTTCAGAATGATTGACAATGTCAATACTAAACAAATAGCACATGGTATTGAAAGCATAATACAATTCTAAAAAATGAAATGCACCTGACTAGTATAACGAATCAGTAGGCACTGGGCCAAAGGTGAACGAACTGTTCCTCTTGTCAAGCTGGTTACTAACTTGCTAACAGCTAATCGATCATTTTGCCTTATCTGCAAGTTAACAGTCCATACAGATAAGCAACATTTTAACAAGTTCTGATTCGTCTGAATCCAAAAGCATATCATTAACCAGAAAAAATTTCAAGGCAGCAAAGCCACAGGATATACTTCCTTGGTGATTCATAGGAAAAAAATATCCCTAGATTTCAACATGCATAGACAACCAAGTCATATTCCATCATTTCATCTAATTATGTGTGCCGTATTTAGACATGCTTTCAGCTCCGAAGAATCAACTACAAATGGATCATCACCAGAAATAAAAATTTCAGTAACTGAGGCATCATTTGGATACCTTTTTTCTTTCCCTCCTGTTCTGAGAACATTAAAGCTTCTAGATGCAGAAACAAAAATTGTTACAACCCCCCCCCCCACCTTTTTTTTTCCAAGAGAACAAATGCTGAGAAAAACTATTTTTCCTAGGAACAAGAAAAAAAAAGATTTTTTCCCCCGTTTTTTCAGAAGCAACTCAGTTTTCTGATTTGCTGCGAGTTTTAGTAGCACATACACATGGCCACATAACAAAGCTAAGAAGGGGAATTCAAACACTATTATGTCCTTAAGGGTAGAAACCCATTCCCCTTTCTCCATTTCTCACAGAGCTGCAGCAGATAAGAGCATTTCCAACTCTGAACCTAACTAGCCAACGAACTGAAAAAACGCAGTGGCACAGGCACAGGTACCAGCACCGTACAGCTCTCTCCCTCATCATGGGGAGAGAGAGAGAGAGATGAAAACCCTTTTGGAGCTTCCACTCAGATTAAAAGGAGGGTCTGTACCGCCATTCATCTTTCTTCTCTGTGGTAAAAGTCACCATGTCTGGAAATTTTTTAAATCAATTATAAAGGTTTCTTAACTCATTTACCATCTTCCAGAAATATTTTTGAGTCCCCTTGCAATTTTGTTCAAGGGATATAAGGAGATTTTTCTGTACTTTGGCAGTGTTTGGACCTGTAGGGCAATGAAAAATAGCAGACCTTAGCTTTTCTGCTGCTCTACATTTGCAGAAAACTCCTTGGTTTTAACTCCGTTGTTTTCCTTGGGGGTACGAAAAAAGGCGTCCAAGTAAAATTAATCAGCCTGTAGGCCAGGAGCCAAGACATTACATAATTTCACTGGGAGCAGGGGGCAACCAGAACCTAGGGTTTGAATGGATCACTGCCTAATTAGTTCAAATGCTCAATAACATACCTTAATGTTCACCTCTGTGGACACAAAAGATAACACACTGGATTGAAACTGACGGGACAACTAGAGAAAGACAATCCATATAGAAGGTACTATTCCAAGTGCTTGCGGCCAGTAAACTTGTCTACTTGTTAATCATAGCGACAGCTATCTATTGTAATATTATTTTGAAACCTGACTATCTAATCACGTCAATTTTTTTTGTTTTTCCACGATTATACCACTATTTACAGAAATGGATAATCTTACGCTATTTCAATTCCCCAAATAAGTTAACTTCTGAATGAATGTAGTAACAACTCAAACACATAAACCAAAAAGAGAGGGGGGAGGGGGAATCACCTAAAAACTGGCAAATGGAAGGTTAACAGAAGGTGGCTAAGACATGCTGAAGTTAAACAAGGCAACTTGATGCAAGAGCACTTCCTTGGACTGGGCTGAACCTGTTTGAGAGCCTCGACCGAGGGCTCGAATTGAGATTTGGGTCTATTAGGATATTATTAGTTTATTTATTTATTTATTAGAATTTATCTTGTAATATTTTGTTTTGTTTAGTACAAAGTGGAACAGTTCCATTCACTTTTAGTCTAAGAGTTTGATTCCATTATGGTTTTAGATAGGGATTAGAAGTCTTTTATATTTTTTTTATATATGCTTGTAATTCCCATCGTGGGAGTAGATTGAAAATGAAAAGTCGAGTTTGTTTTGGTGGAAGCCTGCATGGCATTTAGCTTGTGCAAACCCCTTCTCATCTCTTCTTCTTTCCACTCCCCTTTCTCAGCAAGACCCTCTCTCTTTCGTCCTCTTCTTCCTTATTCTGTTTATGATTTTTAATTCCCGCGACTAATCTCTATATTTGCAAGTTTCATGCTACTAGCAATGGAACTGAAACCTACTTAGAGTTCAGTGACTAAGCAAACCTTACTGGTTTGGTCTGAAACTTGGAGCATAAACCATCCTTCCTTGGGCGAACAGAATCCTAGAAGATCAGACCTGGAAAGTGCCATTTGTTGTGAAATCACAGTTCAAAACTCAACCTGGGTTTTCCCTCTTCCAACAGGTTCAATTGCAGGTCATTTGATCAGTTGATTCTTTATCTGTTGTGAAGATTGTTACTCGCTGAAATCAGGGTCGGTTGTGGTGACTGTGGAAGGAAGGAGTTTGACTAACTTGATGAACCTGGTTCTTCCACCATTGTCTGCCCGACACGAGGTTAAATCCAACCTCATGATTGTTCTTTAATCCTCTTCTTTTATTATTATTTACTGTTTTTTTGTCCACATTTAACCCTCCCTTTTAAGTTAAATCTATTCTGTCCTTTATTTTAGTTTAATTCCAAGTCCATCCTCCAACTTTTAATTCCCTTACGTCCTTCTACCATTATTTTTCCTTAACAGCCATTTAAGATTCACTTTTATTACAATTCTGCCATTCTTTTTGTACACTTCAATTTGTTTTCTGTGTTGCACCTATCCATTGATTTAAGTGTGCTCTTGCTCATGTGAGCCCATAGCAAACCCAAACAAAGTTTCCTAACCCCAGGATCACATCACATCTGTATCAAGGAAATGGTGACTGGCGCCCAGGAAGAGCCTCGCTGAATTTCATTTTTCAAGTTTTGTATGTGTAGGCATGTGTACCACTTGATTTACTACTCTTAAAGTTTGCAATACACTTGTGGTAAAGCTATTTTGGTCATTGCATTTCTTTCTCCTCCTATCGTCTGTCAACAAACTCAAGTGGAAACCCTTGTGAATGAATTATTAAATTAATAGAAGAATACAATGGATTTTAAATGTTTCATAAACACAGAAGCTAATCAAACCCAAAGCTTTATTATCTAGATAAATATTGTTTTACATAAACCTTACATTGTAACAGACATAACCCAATAAGAAAAACAAACTCTAGAGGGGAAAACTCTTGGACAATTGCACCAAAATAAATAAATAAATTGACAAATAATGAAGTGATTTCAAGCAGAAAGGAAATACCAAATTAGGAAAAGAATGAATGAATCAAACACCTGCATTTTTTTTTTTTTGGGGGGGGGGGG
>NC_056567.1:16080097-16081260 GCF_013358625.1 Macadamia integrifolia
GGTGGGGTTGTTGCAGAATTGTGCAAGTATTGAGGCTAGACAACAAACTCTAAGCCATCAGATTCCTAGGCTATACACGACCAATGTATCACATTGACATGTCAAATCCAGCAAAAAAATAACCGGAACATCTATGAGCAAACTTACCCCTCTCTAATTTTCTGTAGTGCAACAACCAAAACAAAAGCTTCCTTGAATCAAACAATTTAAGTAGAGACACAAGCCAACTGCTTGATTAACCAAACAATTGAAACACAGCCAGTGTCATCAAGTTCATTCAAGCATCACATTATTTGTATGACTTCAAAACCAAATACCCACTTGATGTTCACTATAACACAGAACACATGAAGGGAGAAAAGATCCAACCTACCTGGTGGAGAAGAGCCAGAGCATGGAATTGTACGAGGGCAGCCCTTGATTGAACTGCTTCCTGTACTTCATTGCTCCACCGTTTCACAATCTCTGGGTTTGTCTATTTGAATAGCGAGTATTAGTAGAAAAAAATAACTATGTAAATATTACTTATCACTAGAAACAATGTGCAGTACCTGAAGTAAGTGAACTCCACTAACAAGAGCAGCACTGGCAACAACGGGATTCTTGTCAACAATTGCTTGCTTCAGATATCTTTCTATTTGGGTGAGAAGAGTACCATCAGTAATTCTACAAAGAACCCGAATAGCATTGGCCCTATACATGTCTGTCTTACTATTCATATCCTTCATTAGTGAGCTTGTGACAATAATAACCTTTAAAAAGAGAATTATAAGTCAGCATCTATTTTTCCAAATAAAGATCAAGTTAAAAAAAGAGAATTTTTTTATCCAACAACCTCATCAGCTGAGGGGGAAAGCTCCTTGATTATCAAATAGACCATTCTCCTCAGTCCTATATCCTTAGACTGGAAAAGCTTTGTGACAGCAAAGAAAACTTCCGTTGCTTCAACCTATAAATTACATAGAAATCTCAGAATCGTGAAAACAATATCACAGCCATTAGTGATGCCAAAAAACCAACCATTGAAAGAAATGCAATGGAAGATATATCAATATACAGAAACCTACCTTCGTGAATGTTTCTCCTTGGTTAAGCAAATAAAGGAGTTTTGTTATAACCTGGTAAAGACAAAACATAGTAAAACCTGATAAGTATATCCAAAA
>NC_056567.1:16082174-16255116 GCF_013358625.1 Macadamia integrifolia
TTACTGTTCTCTTACCTTTAACTGTTTGCTAAATTTTAACCCAAAATAAGTAGGTTATAAGTCAAAAAGTTTATATAAAATTATGAAAATTTGCAATAAACGCCTTTGATATTTGTTATTGCAAATAACAATTTGTTGAGAGGTTGTGATATGTTCATAACTTTCAATTATGTTTACCCTTTTATTACATGGTTTTATTGAGTTGAAATTTCATAGGTTGCATGAATTTGAAGTCCTCTATCCATCAAAGTCTATCAAGTGGCAAAAAATTTGGCCTTGTGAAATTGACGATAATTCACTAATTAATAGTTTGTGACAATTACATTTCCCCATTAGAAAAAAGAAAAATTACATTGAACTTGTATTCGAACTTACAATGTTGTCACTAGAGATAGAATCATAGAAAGGTTAGTTTTCCTATTCATAGTTACATGAAGCCAAATGTTCTAAAATAATCTTATCAAAAAAAAAAAAGAATTGTTCTAAAAGAATGACCACATTATTGGTAGGCCTAAGCCAAAATGTATAATTAGCACTGGGGTTTACCATGCAGATCTGCTAGGGCCAGGGAGGTCAGGGTGGTTGTTCAAACACTAGATGCTTCATATGGGTGGAGCATCGATGGAGAGGAGCCAGCCGAATTAAGTACCACTGGGGGGGGGGGGGTGACATGATCTCACTTGCATGATCATAGATGTTCTGAAGGAAGTAGTTCTAGTCAAATGAATGTTTAATGTCTCATGCCCTTCAAGGTAAAAGATCATAGACATCCAAGAAATAGGGACCACACTCCAAGACCACAAAGTGGTGCTTTTTCGAAAAAGATATGTTCCAACTCCTTTGAATTGCTCCAGACTTCCGCAGTGTTCCATCATTTAGATTTTGTTTGCTTTAATTCATATAAAAAACTCTGGGCAAACAATACTGATAACAAATTGTAGGATTTATGGAGATTCAATGGGTGAGCTAAATGTGAAATTTAGGGACCTATATTTATTGTATAACCCACCATATACCCCTTGTTTCCTTTTTTTTCCCCCACAATAGTCATTGTGTTTCAAACAGATTTAATGCAAGGGACATTATATTGGTTTGAAATTCAGTCTAACTGGTTATTGACATTGACAACATGTTCACAGAGGTCCCAAACTCCCAATAAATACTTTCTAATTTTGGAGGACAAGGGTAGAATAAGCCAAGATGTGATTGTGATCAAGATATTCTATCCAAAAATAAGTTTCCAACCAGATCTGGGAAGTAATATGAGTTCATATTGAATCTACTGCAGGTACCCTCTTTACTCAACAATCATTTCAAGGGTACTTATAGTTGGAATGTTGATACAATCTAGCTTGAACAGGTAAGGTATAGATAGTTAAGGTTTTTAGATCATTAATTAACAATGGATACATAACAAATTTTCACCCTCCTCCCATTTCCCTGTGTAGATAGGAAGTTTAGGAAATTTCGATGCACAAATAAACACACTTGTCAAGTAAAATTTCGTTACCACGATTCTGTTGTGGTAAGTTTATTAGAACGAGTAACCATTTTAGAGGAAAATTTATCTTACTTTGTGTTGATTAATTGATGACAGGAATAAATATCGATGCATTGTCGAGAAGTATTTTCTATTGTTCGAAGAAGTCCAAGGAGGAAGGGTGAAACGTGATACAAGTTTAGAGTGATTTAGACAAATTGCACAACTTGATTTAGGATAATAGCATTGATTCATGTCCTTGGAGTGCAATCCCACTGTTTTTGAATGTTTATAAATCATTCTCCTAATTAAGTTTTTGTTTCAAGTCCTCGGGCGAATATGTGATATACGTAAGCACAATGCTGCTTTGGCTATGCATAGGAAATTTAGAATTTTGGATATAGGACTCATTGTTGATGTTCTCAACTATATTAATTATCAAATTATTTCTTTCCTCATTAAAAAAAAAATGGTATTTGGTCAACTAATTAGGGGTGTCAATTCGTGGCCTGACCTGACTAAACTGACTGGGACCAACCATTTATAGACTGGCCCGGCCCGAACTGTTTATTAAACGTGTCGGGCTTGAGCCTGACCCGTTTATAAATGGTCGGTCTCGGTTTTGCTACTTGGACCGTCGAGGCACCCGACCGAGCCCGATCGAATAACACCCGACCGAGACTGACCTATTGTGCACCTGCTTGGGCCTACCCTTTAATAATTGTAGAATACCTATTTTACCCCCCAAATTAAAGAGTAAAAACTAAAAAGTAAAGACATGTTTACATTTTAAATAATGGTTATATTTGGTATCATTTATTGATTTATTGTCAATTTTTTTGGCTTGCATGAGTGGGCCGGAATATAAGAGCACATTTTAAAGAGGGCCCATTTAAAAACCGGTTAAAGCCCATTTAACATTAAACATGTCAGTAGCTTGATTAAGTCCCGACTAAAGCCCAATTAAGGTAACCCGATTATAACCCGATGCCAACCGACCGAATATAAAGTGTACCATGCCCTCAATAACTAAGCCCGATTAGTTAAATGGGCGGACATGGTGTAGCCTTTGAAAGTCTTCAAGCCCGATTAAGCCCGACCGAAACCGGACCAACCCGTCTGATTGACACCCCTACAACTAATGATTGGATTAATTGTATACCTTATGGATTTACAACAATATCAAATTCCATATTTGAATGATATCAAAACCTTCTCATGCAACATGGATATATGGTTTTGGCTAACTAACGACTGGATTATTAGTACTCCTTATGAATTAAAAATAATATAAAATTCTCTACTTGAATTAAACCAAAACTTTCTCATGTATACCCATGCATCATTGTATTTTATCATCCATGTTTATCTATGTATCCCCTTTAATCTCTAATATCTAGATTTTCAAAGCTTTATTTTGTCATTAGGTACACTATATTTGAGCTGAAACTTGACATATTGACAAAAGACCTTAGGATCTATCTATCGACAAAATTCGGGCCTCTTCCAATAAGATATTTGGCTTATTTCGATATTCTAAAAATAAATAGAGACATAGTAAACATAAGAGGGAAAAATAGCCCTAATCACTTATTACATGGGAAAGGGACAAATTTTGAGATATGAGGGGGGCTAAGATCCAAGGGGCACGGGGTCATTTCCGAAGGGGAGGGAGAAAGAGTGACACAAGTTGGGCATCCAGTAGTGTGCGTAGCCTTTTTCAATAAATATTTAAATAAAGGGAAAAAGAAGTTTAGAGACAACGTGGCTTTTACACCCAGACACGAGGAGGAGTGAAATGATCATCCATCCCTATGAAAAAACGAAAATCTCATCGCCATTGATGCTTCCGCATGTGCTTCCATTGGTCCCCACACTATTGCCTTTTGGGGAACCCTCACCCACAAACAAATAACATATATTTGATATTGTTTTGAGAAACAAATTTATTTGGAACTTAATAATCTCATATATTCTTAAAAAAAATAAAATCTCATATAATGAATAAAATTTATTGATGTGATCATTGCTCCTATTATATGCCAACTTATTTGTAGATATTTCAATCAATTTCGTTGTTAAGTGGATTTAGAAAAATCTACCATGAGAATCATTCTACAGGGATTTATAACTAAAGCAATGGTCAATGAATTTTACTGAAAAAATAGAGATCTAAAGGGATTGGATATGGATTAGATACAGATTTGATATGGTTATTCATGATCAAATATAAATATTCCTAAACGAATACAAATATGAATTGAATTCAGATTTTCGACTATTCGTTTATATCTCTGACTTATAAAATCTTAACCTTCCTCTCCTAAATGAATACAATTTGCTCTCAATCCATCTTTCTAAGTTGTCTTAGCTCTTTTCCTCATTGCTAGAACCTGTATAAACTTCAAGAACCCTTAAAATCATTAATTGATTATCTAATCAGACTGGATAATTGTTTTCCAGATAATTCTAATTCGAATCCGATACCCTTTGACCAGATACGGATACATATGCGAACTAAATTTGAATTTTCAGCTATCCATTTATATCCCCACCAAAAAGGGGATAATTATTTCTCTTAGTGAAAAAAACAAAGAGGAAGGGCAAAGAAACGGAGAAGCTAATGTTAGAACGTATGATTCTTTTCTTCAAATCTTCAATACACAACATCCAATCTCATAAACTTTGTCTAGTTGTAAGGGAAACAAAGGGAAGGAAAGTGAAATCAAATCAATATTAAAGTGAATAATTTTATAATCATTATTTTACATCATTATGTAATTAACTTCAAAACATTAATTCTAAATCTGATTATTAAATTTTATTTTAATTTGTATCCAAATCCCTTTGGCTTAGAAAGTAAAATAAAGATTACATAGAAAAATAAATTCCAAATATGATAAGATGTTTACACAAATAACAAAATCATGATTACAAAATTCTTCTTTTTATTCTCAAAACTGATTGCACTTCCCTTTCCCTTCCCTTTTAGTTACAACTAGACAAAGCCTATATGAAAGGGCAAGGGGGCAAGGGAAAAAATTAAAAAGAAAATGTGCCCTAACCTCTTACCAACTTAAAGTAACATATTACCCAAACAACTTAACAAATAATAGAAGCTAGATCTGCCTCCATATATATAGTTATACACACATAAACACATAATAGTACATACCCTTATGATGTATGGAGAAGTCCAAATAAGTCCCACAATATCACTCCAATAATTACCAAACAATCCTAACAATAAAACAACATAAAAATGTAAGGCTCCTCTTAAAAGGAACAATTTTTCTCATCTCAAGCATAGGAGTTAAGAAGCTCAAGGAATATGCCTATGGTTCATATCTCAATCACCACTGCTTAATGCAAATGCCTACGGCTCATTTCTCTTGAGTGATCACTGCTTGAGGAGGAGGAAGGATTGAGCCCATATTCACTTGTTGCCCCATACTCACTGCTCCCCATTTCTTGGCTTGCCAGTGCCATCTTCCTAAACTTCTTCATGTCTTCATTATATGATGTTGCATCATAGTCTGAGCTAGTACTTGAGTGAAAGGCAGAGCTATGCCCAGGTTTTACACCCTCATTCGAAACTTCTAATGAGCCTTCACCTTCCAGTGCACGCACAATCTGCTCAATAGAATTTGCTATTGTTATCACATGTTCAATTCATTTGAGAAGTGAAGATGATCACATACAAAAGAACAACTTAATAGCCATATTTGCAAATTAAGACCTTATAGTGGGAAGGTATTAACTTCCATCTTCACAAGAAAAGAGAAGAATGCTTTTTTGTATTTTCACTAGGTGACATATCTAAATGATCCATCAAAGTATATATTAATAAAGAAATAATGAAAAGAATGGTACAACTATACAAATATAAAGTCTAGATTAAATCTAGGCAAAAAAACAACACAAAATTAGCTCTACCAGGATTTCTCTCCACCCTCGGCCTAATAATAAGAATAATATAAAAACCTAACTATTTAATTTTTATATCAGCCAATCTCATAATATCGAAAACAAAATTATTCCTTTTTGGACATTAAAGCATATAACATAAATAGAATACGTACAAAAATCCCTCTATTTTTTTTATTTTTTTCTTGTTGGGCATATTTTTCTTATTGACAAGTTATAATAAGAATAAGGAGAAATTTTTCATTCACCACACAAGAGGGTTCACCGCAGCATTTTAGAGTTTTAGTATTTTCCCTGAAATATCCTCGTAATATCCTCCCACAACCATCTAAAGCACCACGGTGCATGGACATGGGTTTAAGAAAATTCCGTCCTAAGAAAAAATGAAGAAGCTTTTCCTGACCTAAATTGTTTACATGCACACCAACTTTTAGACTCAAATTAAATCATACATCTTCCCATGCATTGGTATATTCCTTTGTAATTTCAGTCATTCATTTTTTTTTTTTTTGGGAAAACATTCTTCATGAAATTTTAAAAATTTTTTTTTTTTTTTTTCACAAGTTAGTGAACTCCGTTTTGGTTGAAACTTGACATATAAGTACTGTCCATCGGGGTTTATCCGTCCACAAACTTTTGGTTTTATCTAATTTGTTAGGCTGTCACATGAAAAATATTGGTAACAAACTAGGGAAACAATCTTCTCCAACAAAAAAAAAAATACCAAAACAAATAACACCAATTTTTTTAAGGATCTTAGTCAATTTGGTTAAGAAGTGTTCAAGCTCTAGATTTTTGTTTCGTATTCTTTTAGCAAAGGCAAAACCTTTTAGGTTATTCTTTTGTGGACAAATTTCTAAGGTATTTTCCTTTGGAGAGGGGTAATTTTTCTGGAGGTAGTGGTTAAACCAATGGGAGGACAGGGATTGGGTCATTTCTAAAATGGGAGAGAGAGAGCACCCAGCACGTGCCCAACCTTCTCCCTTCCTCTTTTCATGTTATTTATCATATGTGTGGTTTAACCAATTTTTTCATGGATGGTCCAGATGATCTTGACAAAATTAGTCTGGGACACAAACGGTTCTGGGAATAGGAGGCCAAGGACCAATCAATCCAATTTAGAACCAGGATGATGGGTTTGGCCATCTACAGGGCTGGTCTCTGCTTGATTGATGATGACTATAAATGACTATAAATGAAGTATCCTTAATTTATATCCTTGTACCTGGCTCATCTTTGGACGCCTCCTTGCAGAATGGCGAATGCTTGCAGCTGCACACGTGATCATATGAGCCATTTCTTGGGGATTGTAATTGTTCCCCAAACGTGGGTCCACCAAGCTTTCATAGTTGCCATCTTCCAGTGCACGTGTTAGAAGAGGCCTAGCCTGTTCTCAAATAGATGAAGAAATGGGTCAGTGATGATTTATAATTAGATTTTACTTCCTTATTGAAAACATGAAGAGAGAAACAAACCCAATCTACTAGACTATCTTCCATGTATGAGTTAGTAGTATCCACAGGTCGTTTTCCAGTAATCAATTCCAGCAACATGACACCGTATGAGAAGACATCAGATTTATCAGTTAGCTTCCCACTGGATGCATACTCAGGAGCCAAATATCTACATTAAAGTGACAAACAAAATCAAGAAATCAATGAAGTTTCATTACAATAATTCCATTTGTGCGTGTGTGATTTCGAGACTTATAATCAACATCTAATTGATGATTCTCACCCAAACGTTCCCATTATGCGTGTGGATACATGAGTGCAATTGTCATTTGATAGCTTAGCTAGTCCAAAATCTGCCACCTGGATTATTTCAATTGCGTGAGTTAGTTCAGGAAAGAAAATCGATTCAAATCCTCTGTGGTGAGTGGCAGTGAGAATTCAACGATCGAGAGGGTCTCGGCATGCTCACTGTCTCCTCGCAAAGGATTTTGTGCAAATGATCTGCGATACTAATGATCAATAAATGATATATACTTTTTTTTTTCTTCATTAAAAGATCATTTGTATTAAAAGGAAAAAAGAAAAAAGAAAATAAGCTAGATTATAAACCAGATACTCCAATAAAAAAACAATTACGACTCCCCACCTCCATCATTGCTATAAGAGACCCAAAATGCCATCACAGAAACCATTATCTAATGTGACGAGATTTGAAATCTCAGTGTACAATTAGAACTAATTCATTTTGTTTCACCCATGTTTGTAAACTTATGTCTGCAATTCGTAGATGGATAATGCACTTACCATGGCTTCAAAATTATCATCCAGTAGAATATTAGCAGCTTTAATGTCGCGATGAATGATGCGAGGGTGGCCTACAATTAGTTGTCGAAAGATTATTATGAATGTGGACTGGAGGTAACAAAAAATATAGATATTGATTCTGATATAAATATTACATACAATCTTCATGAAGGTATGCAAGTCCTTTAGCTGATCCTAATGCAATCCGGAGCCTTGTTGCCCAATCCATTGTTGGACGACCATGTCCTAACGAAATAAAATCAGAATTAATTTCAAAGAATGGTTGTCATGGTTTAATGATTATGAAAATTTGATGATGGATTTATGCGAAAAAGAATAGATCTGGAAGAATTACATACCGTGAAGATGGTACTCCATTGTTTTGTTGTTAACAAATTCATAGACCAACATCCGTTGCCCACCAGCTATACAGTAACCAACGAGAGACACAAGGTGACGGTGATGGACACGGCTGATGATCTCGACCTCTGCCTGGAACTCACGCTCTCCTTGTCCACTACCTGACTTGAGACTCTTCACTGCTACCACCGTGCCAGTACCAGCCAATACTCCCTTGTGTACGTATCCAAATCCACCTTGACCCAACAAGTTGGCCTGAGAGAAACCATTTGTCGCTGCTGCTAGTTCATCATAGCTGAATGTGCTCTTATTGAATCCAAGGGACATACTTGGAGATGGAGGTGGGAGTGGAGGATAGTGTGGCCCTGAGTAATTAGAGCTCATTTCGCTGCTGCTCATCATGGGAGGCGGTGGAGGTGGTGCAGGCCATCCTCCTCCTCCTCCTCCTCCGCCTCCTCCTCCTGGCGATGTCCCCGGAGGTGGTGGCACCATACCACCGTGGCTCATCAATTGTGGGCTGTTGTTCCAGTTTGGAGGAGGCCCGCTACTGTAAAAATCATTGCTTGCTGTGTATTGTTTATATCATTGATCAGTAACAGATGTTATAAAGGAAATTAAGGAACGTAAGTTGCCCAGGAATAATGAGTACCTTTGTGTCCCTTGCTGGGGTCACCATAGTATTGCATCTGATCATGTGATCTTCGCTTCTTCTTCCTGGTGCACACAATGATCACAATCATAATAATAAGTAGCAAGGCAACCCCTGCTGTGATTCCTGCTATAAGGGGGATCTTGTTAGAAGCACTGGAAGAAGACGAGGATGGCGAATCATTGCTTGATGATGATGATGATGAATGTGAAGGCGTATGTGATGATGACTTATGTGGCGGCGGCGGGGGTGGAGATAACGCCCCTGATGGATTTGATGACGATTGGGGTGGTGGAGGTGACCAAGGTGGAGAATTGTTGTTGTTGTTGTTGTTGTCATTGGAAGATGGAGGAGGCGCCGACGATGTTGAGGAAGAATTGTCTGGTGGTGGAGGTGAGGATGAACCTTTTGATGATGGAGGTGGGGATGATGACCCCTGCTGCGGTGGTGGAGATGTGGACGTGGAAGAGGATGGTGGGGGAGGAGGACTTGATTTGGGTGGTGGAGATGTCGCCGGTGGAGGTGATGATTGTGAAGGTGGTGGTGGTGAAGATGATGGTGGTGGTGAAGATGATGGAGGTGGGGAAGATGATGAAGGTGGTGGCGATGATGATGAAGGCGGTGGCGACGCTGGTGGTGACGGAGGTGGTGCATTTGGCGAGGGAGGACTTGAAGATGAATTAGTAGAGCCTGATGAGGGAGCAGTCACAGGGGGCGTAGCCATTTTGTGGAGGAACTTCCGGCCAGGATTAACGTCAATGGCTGCCGGGAAACTCCACCCGTCCCGTAACTGCTCGTCTAATCGAAGACTTCTACTGTAGAACCCTACATAAGAAAATGCAAGAAAAATTAGCAAAGCTATCAATAGATTAAAAAAAATAAATAAATAAATCAACTATAGGGAGGAAACAAATAAGAAAAAATGTTTTTTTCTTTTTCCATTTTTTTATTTTCGAGTTAGATCTAGCAACTCGTAAAAAAAATAAGAAAAAAATTTGATTCCTCTCCATCAGGTTGTACCCTTCAACCCCTTCTCGCATTGAAAACATTATCGATCTATACGTTAAATTCTGTAACCTAAAAATCTACCATGAAAATTGAGTTATATATTTAACATCTAGAGAGAGAAAAAGATGAAACCTGAATTAAGAAGATGGGCAGGGTTCTTTCATTAAAAAAAAAAAAGGAAGAAGGTTATAGGAGGGCTCTCACAAGGAGAGGCAAATTAAAGAGGTAGAACAATGCAAAACTATAATTTTGACTGGGTTTTGCTCAGTCATACTTCCTAAGCCCACAAAACCACCTCTCACCAAGAAACAAAAGAAGAAGAAAGAACAAAAACAGATTGTTGAAAACCCACCTCTCTTTGTTCCTCCTTCCTTGTGTTGTCTCTGCCACCTTTCGTTTTAGGTTGAGTTTGTTAATGGGTTTACCTGTTCTTTGCTATGCCATTATCTTAAATGTCCTAACAAATGGCACCAATCCCCACTTTGGACGCTCTTCTGCTCATTTGTAATCACGACGACCACTAGAATACTGAGTTTGCTTGCCTGCTTGGTTCGTCAACTTCGGGTTCTAGAATCCACACCAGAGACCGTTCGTTGAGTGGGTCACCATACGGATGAGCTTACATTCACCATCCATCCACCCACACCGCTATGGCTATGGTATCTCAATTAGAGGTTGCCATGCATGGGCCAGTCCCTGTGATTACTGGTGATCTAAACCATTTCCTATACACATCTAACGGTGGGAATCACCACATGCATCACCCTTCCATCTGGCATTAATTATTAATAGCTTACCCAGCCTATGTGCATGGCCCAATCGGCTAGCAATCCTTTTGAAATATTGAAAAGATATTGGACCATTAAAATAGAAAAGAAAAGTGCACCCTCGGTGGGCATACATTTATTTATTTATTTAATTTTTTCTTGTAATACAAAAAGGATAACATGGGTGATAAACAAAAGATTTAGATACAAATTATCTTAAATTAAAGAGTGAAAATTGATTAAACTGGCCATCCAAGCTTGGATCACTATCCTAGAAACATTGCTGTAAACACGCCATACACCAAAAGGTCATTAAAATTATGAAAAACATGAAGGTTGCCATGGTAGGACTGGCTGACATGGCCAAATGGCTCTCTACTTGCCCATAGTAAGATTGGCAGGCAAAGCCACGTGAGTGCCAAACTTGGCCATACCGATGACAAACAGCATGTGTGGGACTTCCAAGTAGCGCTTTCAAATTTGAAGCCGGTCAAACATATGGGCACATCTAATATACTAGTTGGCCCGGTTAATGCATCTGTAATATATAAAAAACGAGAAGGAACCCTACCCGTCCTTGTGGCTCATGCGTTGGCGCGCATGAGTATAGACAAAGCAAAAAATTTCCTTACTTAGGGTGTCAATCGATCAGGTCAAGTCAATTTCTGTCGGGCATGATCAAGCTTGAGCACTTTAAGACCCGCACCTTGATCGACCCGTTTGAATGATAGGGCCTCATATGCTAGGCATTGTTCTATTTATATATAAACGGTTGGTCAGGTATTGATTTTTAATCAGACAACCAATATTCAAGCTAAATGACCTAATTAGCCATTTATTTCTAACTGGGCTTTAAACATAACGACCTGAGTAAAAGGACTCTAATCGGGCTTTGAACATGTCGAGCTAGTAATCGATCGATCTCGATCGATGCCTGTCGGTTGCACCCTTGCATCGAAAAGAGCATATTAGAAATTGCCCAATTAAGCTTGATCCTGACACATTTATTAATCAGGATGGGCTTGAAATTCGCACCCCTAGCTGCCCAGCCCCTACATGGTCGATGTTCCCGCGTGCACTTGTATTGGCTTGTACACCGATGCAAAAGCCACAGGGCCTTACAGAATAAAAATTTATCAGGATATCGAATCTGCTTTCTCTATCTACAATCATACTATTCCATTTCCTCATCCAACGATATATGTTATATAAAAAAAAAAAATGCAAAGATAATGTATTGCATAAGGTAACTTATTTTTCATACATTGAAAGAATTTTTTTCCCCTTTTCTGGGGATGGTGGGACTGGGGGGAGGAATCCTAGACTAGTTGAAGCATAAGATGTCTGAGACTCAAAACATGCGAGGGGGGCTGAATTCTACTGCACTAGCCTCAAGTCGGCTGTGCTAATGGCTGCTATGCTCATTGTACACTTAAAAAACCTGATGGATGAGTATACTAAAGAAAATGAAATAAAGTATGATCCATTTTAGTGAAACAATAGAAGTATTTCAATCACCAAAATGCTGACTATAAAAGTTTTTTTTTTAGGGGTGGGGTGGGACATTGTCACATTGTCATTTGCATTACTTAACTTTATATCAAATTGGACAAACACTTCCTAATTTGTTGCTTACTCTTATGGATTAATGAAATACTTATCGTTTGATACATAATAAAATTTTCACCCCATTTTATAGACAGTCGAATCAGTTCGATAATTAATATCTCCTTTTTATTAATTCTGTAAAAGTTAGATCCCTCTAAACAACATCACACTCATACTCAATTCTCCTGTTTGAATAGTGGATATAATAATCTGCCGAGGGAGGGAGAAACAATTAAGAAACCTATTATAAGTTTTAAAATTAATTGATTACAAACCTTAAACATTCTTTCTTCTTCTTCTTCCTTTTTTTTATTTTTTATTTTTTTGGAGTATTAAAAACTTATAGATTAGGGCATCAAAGGAAATATGGTCTTTCTCCAAAACCTTTTAACAATTTCTTGATCTTACACTAATACCTTTATCAAAAAACAATATCTTACACTAATACCTATTCTGGTATTGGGTTGAATAGGGTTCAAATAATCAAACCCTTCACCCCACCCTTTTTTTTTGTTTGTTAATTCAAAGAAAGAAAATTAGGCATTAAGAGGATAGAAAATTTACAAAATAACGTTTCTGAGTCATAGCCAATTGAGCCTTGAGTTTAACAGCTCCTAAAGTCATAGGGTTACTTTCTACACAAAAAATCTTGCTCAACAATTGTTCCAGTTCTAGTCTGTGAGCAAAGGTGGCCCACGACCACCTCAAAAAATTACTATTATCCCATAAATCATTTACATCAGCCACATCTATTAAAATCCTATCCACCTTTCATCCCAGCTTCGAGAGAACCTTTAATCCGATCAGCATTCCCATGGCCGCCACATCAAAAGCCTTTCCTATCATAGCAAAGTCAGCAAGGGAATATAAGTAATGCCTTTCTGAACAAAATGCTATAGACCAACCAGAAATACCCAAAGATCTATTAGCTACAGCTGTGAGCCTTTGACTAGAAGCACATGGTGTGCAAATGCAGGAAGAGGGCATGTCATAACAGTTCTAACGTCATATTCCGGTTCCTCAAACCTGGATAATGCATAATACTTATAATATTTCCCCAGCCATGTATTGACTTGTGAAAGCACGAAACCTGGATTTGGGCGTTGCGACCGCATCACTACCAAATTCCCATGATTCCACATAAAGTAACATGTAGTAATAATAATATAAAAAACATATGATAATTCCTTAAGATCAAAGTTACACGAGTTAAGCAGATCTCGATACTAGATAATCTATTTTTTTCCCCCAAATAAGAATGACCTTTCTACAGCTAACTGTAATATATAGTCTCCTACCTTCAAAGAACTCCACCCCTCTCCTCTCCCACCCCCACTTTACATAAAAAAAAAAAAAAAAAAGAAGAAGAAATCGATTGTAGACTACCAGACTATATATACTATTCGTATTGATGATCCATTATTGCCATGGATTTTGAGGAATTCGTTACTATCTCATGTAGGATCTGGTGCAATTTGAACGTGTGTTATTTTAGATTTTTTTTTTTCTAAGAAAATTTGCATAATTTCAAAAACGAAGAGATATTGCCCAAGGGAAAATGCATGGGATATTTTGATGCAAGAAGGTAGTTTAATTAAATATAGGAAAATAATCTTGTACCACCCATAATTTTAAACTTTATATAAGATACCACCCTAATTTGTTAATAATATCGAATACATTCCTCATTTTGAAAACGAAACTATACTTAAATCCACTCCGTTAGTTGATTCTTGTTAAGTGATAATGTCAAGGAATTAAAATTTACTAAATGCTCCAATTACCCTTGAAGAAGGGTAAACTTACCTTTTTATCCTTCATTGTAAAACCCCAAATCGATGATGGAATCCAATTAGGGCTTCTTTGTTCTCTAAGAGCCCGTTTGTTTCATGGGGAGTTGGATGGGATGGGGTTTAAAGGGTGGGATAGTTGTACGAACTATACCACCCCAACAGATTTGGATTGTTTGTTTAACAGGGGTAGGATTTTGGGGAGACATTGCCAAAATTCCTGTCCAACGTGTCTTGCGGATTCTCCCACCCCGACCCCTTACAAATTATCACCAAATCGGCGGAATTTTGCTAAAAATCCCGAGACTTTGTGGAAGTGCAGCCTCTTGATGATGAGTATGATCTATATTCCCCTCTTGAAGAACCTCCATCTCCAGTTCTTCGAAGTAAATTTAAGCTCTTGAAGAAAGCAAATAGGGTTTCAAGCGAGGGTTGTCAAGAAGAGGAAGCTGGTTTGGTCTCTGCCTTGGATTCTCTGGATGGGGGTAGATATTGACTATTGGAAAACCTTAGATATCGGGACATCAGTGGATCCAACTCTGGCTGAATCGGTACCTAAGGGTTTTGACGATGAAAGGGATTTGGATTTTGGTTTGAATGGTTCCTCTGCCAGTCATGATCATTCTGAACCTCTTAAAGCCTTTGACGCTGGAGAGGGATCTAATTTGGACGCTTTAGATGTAGACACCGAAGAGTTCAATGGAAAAGGAGTTTGGGTTTGGGAGAAGAGATTAGAGGAGAAAAGCACTTTAGAATTGAATAAGGTGAAATAATTGAAGAAAAGGCCTTGTAAGGGTGGATCAAGAAGAGAAGAAAAATAAGAAGGCTAAGGCTCGTTTGATTTTGAGTCTGTTGTTTCTGTACCAGGAAACAGTAGAAATAGTTTTCTCCGTTTCTGTGCTAAGAAACAGTTTTTGAAATTGAAAAAAGTGTTTTGAGTTTTCGTTTTTGAAAACATGTTCTACAGAAATTGGTGTTTAATAACCACACAAGGCCCCGAAAAAGTTTTAATACCATTGATCACTTTCAAGGGATTTCAGCCAAAAATTCAGAAATCAAAGATAAAAAACCATGCCCAAACCAACTTGTCTGCAAGTTTCACTGGCTTGACTATAAATCAGATATAAAGGAACCGTGACACAAGTCTTGTGATTCAAATAAGATATCTTTTGCAAATTTCAAAATTACAATTGCATTAACTGAGGGTGCTTCATATGCAGCCATTATAGACAACATAATTTAACAAAACTCAATGTTCAATAACAAAAAAAAAAAATGAAAATTTATTATCACTCATTTACACTTGGCCTATATTTACTAAAATTCCCCTATCAATTTTTTTTTTTCTGATACTTCCCTATTTTTAGTCTTTTATATCTCTTGCTCTTTTTAAATATCCAGATTACCCTCTCTTTTCACATGTAACCGGCTCTCTCCCACCTTTTCCCTTGTTGGTTTTTTTTTTTTTTACGTCTCTTTCCTTCCTGCTCCTTTTTTTTCTTCTGAACACCACGGAAGGTCACACCACCCTGTTTCCTTCTTCCCCTTTCTGAAGCGTCTTTTGAAACTCTAGCGCAAGAAAGTAACTACCGGCACATCGACCTCTTTGATTTAGAATCGGGATCATTTTAGGGGGTTAGAGAGTCTCTGAACCCAAATTTCCACCATTACAATCGATTTTTCTCCCCCAAAGAAATTTCCAGGAATACCACCAGATCCTTGGTGAGTCAGCTCCGGGAGAGAACGATTCCACACTAGAATCCCATAACTTCTCCCATAAAGGAATTGAGGATACTTCGGCTCAATGGATTGTTCCTTCATTCTCTCCTAGCGACGATTTGATCGCTTTCAACTAGGACTTCAACATGAATTCTGGTTTGAGGATAGTGAGAAGAGACGGCTCAAAGACATGGTTGTTGGGTGATTCTAAAAGATAGAAACACATTCTGGACTTCGTGGGATCCAACAGAAAATAATGGTGGGAGGGATTATCTACATGCCTATCGGATTATATTCGAGTCAGCCAAAAGAACGGTTCAGATTGCATGGATCAGTTTTGATTCAAAAGATCTTACGAATGATCGAGGCCACTGTGAAGATCCTCATAAGGGAAGACACCGACGACGCCTTCGGCCTTCCCATTGCTTTCGCCGGAAGGCAAGTTCGTGATTTTTCGGGCGGGAAGATCCAATCACAAGAACCTCTTTATAAAATCCATGAACAAATTACAAAAGGGTTCTTGATTCCTTCTTCTTCGTCTTCCAAGGAAAGAATGCAAAGGAGATTGGAAAGGATGTGAGATCTGAGAAGAGGAACCATCAATCACATGGAATCTCACTTGGATTCCATCAGATTTTATTGGAATAATCTTGATTTCTTACAAATTGGCTAAACAAAATCCAATTATTGGGGTTGGCAGTTGGCTAACACTTCATTGTAACTCTACGTTCTGGCTTTTTTTAGTAGTATTTTCTTTAGTAGAATCCTTTGTTTAATGGTTGCAGATGGATATATGTCATTTTTTGTGTTTAATATTTACTGATGAAAATGTGTCGTTTTGGGGAGTAATGGGTCCTTGATCTGGTCGGTGGTAGGGTCTGCTCAAGTTCATTCCATTGCCACTCTAGAATTCCTAGACTCAAGTTCTTCCAATGGCTGCGCATGGTAGCTTAGACCCCTACATAGGGGCGGCCGGAAAGGCAGGCCGACGCTCTTTTAGGGTTCTTCATGGGCTTCTCAAGTTGCTCAGGGGCGGTGGTAGAAGGGTTCACTTGTAGGCCTAAGAAGTAAGCAGTTTGTAAGGAAGCAAAACAAGGAAGGATGAGAAGACATAACATGGTTAAAAGAGTCTTTTCCATTTCTAAACTACCAGTGTTAGATTTTAAGGGTACTTTAGATATTTTGGGAAAATTAGGGTGATATCTCATATAAAGTTTAAAATTAGTAGTTGTACAAGATAATTTTCCTTAAATATATAATAATCAAAAGTTAGCTGAAAAAACGTATCGTATGATGCCTTTCCATCTTCTTGAATTGGTTAAGTTCATCAGAAATTAATGCTCGTCTAATTTGGAACTCATGAATGGGTTGCAAAAGGTGTTTTTTTTTTTTTTAAGATGTAAATTGAGAGAAAAGAAGACGTAAGCAGGGAGATGAAGAGCAATGGTTCGCAGCCAAGGATCTGGGAATGGTGATTTGTAATAGTACAAAGAGATGCACAAGGTGGACTCAATTGCCATCTTCTTCTACAATTTTTTTTTTTTAAATCTTATAAAACCCATTTTCTTTGATTTCACCATTCCTGAAAGCCAATTTTGTGAAACCAATTTTGGATGATTTCATCTTCTGTAAACATCTCCTAACGACATTCTCTTTATTATTTAGATCTATTTCCTTATGTTCAATTTCTTTTGTTAGTTTATATCTTTTGATTCATGATTCTGCAAATTTATCAGATTCCCAAATTTATAGACTAAGCAGTTTCTGGATTTCTGATCTGTTGATCTTTATGATCGCTGGAGGTTACGCGGATCAAGGTCAATCTATGTGGATCTGCAGAGTTTTCTTCTGGTGATGCTTTTAGCCTTTATTTAATTTGGTTATTGGATTTTTTTTTTTTTTTTTTCAGGATATACCGTTTGGCTAGAGGATTCATGTTTCTGGAGCGTTTTTTGGATTTTTTAGGCCGTAGGAGATATGATGGTGTTCGCGGTTCCTGTGAATCTTTCGTCGCTGGATGAGTAGAAGTGTAGAACAGATCCTTGAAGGCGGTTCCAGGTATTTGCCGTAGGGGATATGATGGTGTTCACAGCTAAGGATCTGGGAACGGTAAGAGAGAGAGAGACATTGAACATTATGACAAATTCCCACCATTTTTCCATTTTGATAGGATTTTGGAAGAGGGTGGGGTGAAGGTCACGTCAAGGGAAAACTCATTTCCCACACTTTTTAGTGAATTCTAACCGTTCAATCAATCGAAGGAATCTCGCTAACCTGCATGCACAAACAGTTAGTGGAAGGCACTAGGTTGAACCGGTGCAATAATCGTCTGAAGCTTAAGTCAAATCTGCAACAAGTAATTCTCTTTAATGATTTTTTCAATCCCCTCTCAGTGGAGGTTTATCTCCTATATTTATAGGCCATGTACTAATCAATTGCTACACATTTCGTGTCCTTCCTTGATTCTTGGTTTGGCGTCTAGAATATTTTGAATATTTCTTTTCTGACAAGAGTTGGAGTATTCTTGGGAACTTATCACACGTGTCTGCTGGTAACAATATTGGGAGATTACCCCACAGGGGTATATTCCTTTTTCTCAAGAGTCCTTCTCGGAGAGAACTCCTATGAATAAGGCCCAAAGGGGAGTCTTGCTAGGTTGGCAATGTAGAGAATATCGCCTCCTCACAGATGACCAAGGTAGAAAAACCCAGTTGGACAGGAACGACCTAGGAGCTCGGGTGGAAGAAGGATGAGGCGAGGGCTCGTCCTAATGTGGCCGAGCTAGGAGCTTGGTGGCGTTAAGGACAAGGTCAAGGCTCATCCCAATGTGGGTGAAGGATGAGGTGAGGTCTCATCCTGTTCAACTGGCTTGGACTCAGAGTCGAGCCTAGTACATATTTTGGCTCATCACTTTCTAATCCCACTCAAACAAACGTTACACTTTTCCATAGTTTTGGAAAAATCCGTACAATAAGTCCATCTCATCAAAGCCCACCTAAACAAAAGAGGCCTTAAGAATGTTTTTTAAGGGACGGAATAAATAAAGAAAACAGTAGTAAGGTTGCTCCATTACAACTTTGGGGTCGCAAGTTTGAATCGAAAAATAGCCTCTTCGTAAAGTGGAAGTACGACTGCATTATGGAAGTCTTGTTTTGTAAACCCTCTTCAATATATATATATATATATATATTTTAATCACTTTTCTTTGGTGATTCTAATTTCAAAACATGTATTAGTTACCTAAATCATCTAACCATCTTTTACCGGAAAGAAAGGTCTTCTAACCATCTATCACCTCTGCCTTCTGGCAATATGAATCACATAGGTCAAAGATGAGCACATATAAAACTCCACCACACATGATCCTTGCACTTCTATAGAAAAGAAAATATATACATATTTTCGGAGTACAACTAAAGAATCTCGTGCGTTACACCATTACCTGAAAGTGCATGCATGAGAAGAGCGGAGTTCACTTCTATCAAGTTGTTAATGTTTTGACATTGATCAATAAACATATGCGACAGTATAAATATAAACTGCTTTTGGATGTTAAACTAATATTAAAACATCTCAATGGCATCTACATTGGTGCGATCCCTATTTTTTCCCCTCCAGAGTAGTACAATATAATAAATGGAGATAAAAATAATATATATATATATATATATATATTTTTTTTCCTAATGAGAAATCCTTCAAACCTGTTCAGTTTTACGATTGAGGCCCAAGCAGTTTAAACCCCAATTACAGACAATCACACCTAACCCATGTATCAAAGATTAATCGTGTGGAAACTTGAACTGAAGACGTCTGTTAACACACAATGCCCTTAGACCAATAGAGTTACACTTGGGGTATATAAAATAATGAGTATTTTTTTTTTTTAATTCAATCCCCATTGAGGTGAATTCATATGATCATTAAGTCAGAGGGATTTTTTGTGCTTGAATTTCAAGATATGCTGGTTGTGATAGGATTACATTATTGATCTGTGCGATTCCATCCAATATTTGAGAAGGGGACCAATCTCGTATTTGATGGTCAACGTGGCGATAGGCTTCGCTTCTATGACTGACTTCTCAACCTTTACAAACATTAAGCGAGAACGGTAAGAGGCTTACAACACAAACAAGGTCTTTGTGTGAGGATGCGATTCGTCAAGCTGGGGCAAACAAAACCGGATGCCCTACCGGGTTAGGCTTTCTAAGAAAGGCCTTCGAAAGAAGACCTGGTAGAAAAATATTTATGCTATTGCCCAATCCTTTTGTAGTTACTTCAAATCTATAGTCCTTCCTTTTATTCTCATTTTGTTTGAGGCGGAAAAATAGAGATATACAGAAATAGGGGAAGTCCTCTCATGGTATTTTTCTTCATTTTAACACTATGAGAATTTTTTTTTTTTTGAATGACCACATTTGGTATTTAGCATGTGTCTTCTTCCATTTCATATCTCCACCCCCAAAATATCTAATTCAGAAAGTGTTAATCTAAAAGGGATTTGTCGGCTCTTTATCTATTTATGGTTTTGACCAGGCATTAGGCGAGAATTACACTCTTTACCTACCATTATTTAAAATTCTTACATATTATTTGATATTAAGGCTTTGTTTGTTTTTACCTCGAAACCATACATACGAGCTGAGGTTGCTGCGAGCTAGCCAAGCTGGGGCTGATTCAACCTAATACCCGGGATTAAAATGCACAAAAAGTCTTTTGTAGGGAGATAGTGAACAGTAATGAACATTCAACGACTGAGGTGTATGCCAAACCTTTCAATCATTGAATTCTCACTGCTCACTGCAGAAAATTAAGATATACCCCTCTCTCCTTTCGCTTACGGTTTTACCCATTCCTTTCTATGCCCGCCCTTTCACATAATGATTTATGAGTCTATAGTGACATTTTTTTATCCATCATTATATGGCTCATCTACTGAACAATCCGTCCTTAATTTGATCTTTTCATTGATGTGGTTTCCCAGCCTGATCTTATGAGAAACCTCTCCACATAAATAAATGGGAAACAATTAACTGTGGGGGAGGCGTACCATGCGCCTCTCTATATCTCCCCTCTTATAGGTGAGATCTAAACAAATGCCTATAGGAGATAGATTGAGAGGTGTAGGGTGTGATTCTTCGGCAAATAGCATTTTCCCTAAATAAATAAATGGACATTATCTCTGACCCTAAAAATGTTTCCTATGCCTTCTCACATATATTTATTATTAGGGCAAATGTTTTTTATCCAAGAGTTGTGGACGCCTAGACACAATGATGCGTGCCCCCAGGAGGGACATGGTGGTCATTGTGTGCCCTTTGTGTCTGTGGCGCAGAGTTGTTCTTAAACAAAAAACTTTGTTCATTATCATTATTTTTTTACTCTTTTAAAAAATAAATAAATAAATTACGCTATGAGATGGCGTAGGAATCACCTTAGGTTAAGAAAACCCTTCCCCATAAATAAGTAAGGCCTTACCAAATAAAAAGACAAATAATGCAGGAGAAATTCTAGGTAAAATCAAATGAAAAAAACAGGATTATAAACTAAAATTGTCTTTTTAGACCATTTGTTTCCAATTAAAAAAATGAAAATTCACGTTTCATTTTGACTTGACCTGAAAAATGATAGGTTCATCGCCTTTTTAGATTTATTTATGTGAGACCCACAATGGGACCAGATAAAGACTCACAAGGGGCCCAATGGGCCCACTTATCGCTACATTATTTATTAGTATAACCTTTAGAGAGGGTGGGGTATTATTGTTGAAGCTTGATCTCAATATAATCTAAGAAGTTTTGTAATTTTAAGAATTAAGGTATCTCTCTCTACATATATATTTTGGTAAATAGGTTTCTCTATGTTTAATGCTTAAAAATCGCTGATATACAGAGTGTGAATCTTGTAAGGAAGTGCAAGTTAAGGTTTTTTAATTTCTTCAATAATAGTGGAAGTTTTGGTTTGTCATTTGACCATGGATATAACCCATCTTAAGTGAATTGCATAAATTATTGAGTTATGTTATGTATGTGTGTGATTATCTTTCGGTTTTTTCTTTACTGTCATTGTTCTACTGTGTTGTTAATTCTTAATAAGGGGTAGGAGGATCGAACACACAACCTCTCTATGGACTTATGCTAGACCTCCACTGATCAGCTGTCACCATTGCATTAGAAGCACATCCCTGTAAAGGTCCATTGCCTTTGACTTTGCCACCTAGATATAAATGAAGGACTCGCCTTCCTTCATGGTATCTTAATAATTTATGGGAGAGAATTTTTTTTGAGAAAGTGACATAGAGAAGCACACCAGTGAGGTGCAATATCACTGGTATTTTACATTGGAAGGCACCAATATCATTTCATGAGAGAGAGAGAGAGAGAGAGAGAGATAAACACATATATGCTAGCATATCCTACTCTAGCAGCTCAAAGAACCTTTTTTCCATAGTTTATAAATCAAACCGTAATTAGAATGGACTAGTGTAGTAAAGATCTTAAAAACCCTTAAGGTCCCGATTGGTAACACTCCCAATTCCTAATTCCAGTGATTTTTTACTCACAGGAGTAGAATGAGAGTGGAATTTTGTTTGGCTGTACCGGTCTAATTTCATGATTCCATGAATTAGACTGGCCTCAAATAGGCTCCTAGAGCAAGTTTTACAGAGCATAAATTTGGTAATTTTACAAATTCGAATCACTTTTGGCTGAACCAAAAGCCACTTAAAAAAAGGGCCACGCTCGATAATTTCTTTTGATTGAAACAACTACGTTGTACTTGGGAGGAACTTTGAGCAATTGAAATCATGAGGAGGAACTTCGAGCGACCAAACTTGTGACTCATAAGTAACACCTCATCTTCTTCTCCTGCAAACGATCGGCTACCAGTGGCCATATCTTCGATGAACTTCAATTTTGTCTTCCTCTTTTTCTTTTGTTGCAACCAAAATGGTGGCCATATAAACCTAGTTCGAGTTTTGATCCCTTACTCGTCTTCATCTTCTTCTAGTCAAGCCAAGTGACAAATCTCTTGTAAATCAAAGCCATCTGAAACAAAAGAACAACTAACATGCTTGTAATCTACATAGATGCGACAAACCCAAGGGTTTCAGTACGTTATTCAAGTTGCTCTTCTCTTCTTCTCCTACAAATGATTGGCTACCAACGGCCATATCTTCGATGAACTTCAGTTTCATCTTCCTCTTTTTCTTTTGTTGCAACCAAAATGGTGGCTATATAAACCCAATTCGAGTTTCAATCCCTTATTCGTCTTCATCTTCTTTTGGTTAAGCCAAGCGACAAATCTCTTATAAATCAAAGCCATCTGAAACAAAGAACAACTAGCGTGCGTGTAATCTACATAGATGCGACAAACTCTAGGGTTTCGGTACGTTATTCAAGTTGCTCTTCTCTTACTCTGAAGTGGAAGATAGAACCCTCAATACTCGTATGGTTGATTGCTGTCCTTATTTGGGAAACTTGGTTCAAGAATAATAAGCTTGTTAGATCCTAGAAATCTCTGTAATTTGGAATTTGAAAATCAAGATGGGATCTATCAATTTGTATGTTTGCATTTCAAGTTTGTACTTTGGGCATTTTCAATGAGTTTTGGGTTTGGTCGTCAAGCAAGTTTAAGCTTCTATACCCCAAATCATGGTGCTTTGATCTATTGGTTTGCACACTGTGGCTACAACAAAAAGCTAGAAACAAACACCATTTTTTCTCTTGAAAAAGTAAAAAGAAAAAGTGACAAGCACCATCTGCAAGTTTGGGGCCAAGTTTGATACAAGTCTTGGTTCTCCATGGATTGATACAACAGTTGCTTCTCCTTCCTTGCCATGAAAGAGATTGATAATTAATCGTTGATGTTTAATTGAAGTGATTTTTGAAGTTGGTCACCAATTGTTGATTTTGTTATGAGTCAGTTCCAAAAGTAAAGCCTACAATATTTTTGAAGCGATTATCTTAATCTTAAAAATTACAAAATAAAAAAAAATCAATTTCACTTAGAATCAATGAATTGAGAACGAAATTGTTATCAATCAGACCTTAAGAGCTCTCGATTTTGAGCCTCATTTTCCTACTCTAGAGTCTAGATGCGTATCCCCTTTGTGGAAAAATTATGAAAGGCATATAGTTCATTAAGGAGTTTCATTTAACAGAGTGATTTGCTAAGATTATGTGTGGAATATATCTTTTTCTTCATTTATTTACTTAATCTTTTTCATATTCTTAGAATAAGTATACATTATCATCTGATGGTATCAATTCAGCGAATAGGATGGACCCACATTTGGTTAGAAAGGCCCCCGATTGAGTTGGATCATAGAACCATCATTGGAAGATACGGGAAGCTTTGCTGTAAGCTTTTTCCGTCGTTATCCAGCTCATACACAACTCCGATCAAATTAGAAGGACAAGAAAACGAAGAAAAATAGCGTAGAATTTTCGAGCGACGGACCTCCGACTACGGAAGAAATAAGTAAGACGAAACCCAAAAGAATCGAGTCGCCAGGTTTCGTAGATCCGTGAAAGAAAGAACAGAGGAGAAAGCAGAGGATCTGAAAGTCCAGGGAAGTCAGAGCAATGCCTTCCCGAAGAAGAGCTCTTCTGAAGGTTATTATTCTCGGTGACAGCGGGTTAGTAAGCTTTGATATTTTTTTCCCCCCTCCATTTCTAGTTTGATGATCGCTATTTCTAGGGTTTTCCGACGAAGCAGGCGGATCTGTTGGGATCTTACATTAATTAATTGTTAGTTAAATTTCTGGAAGCTCAATTTTGTTCCGCTAGATTTGATTGGTTTAGTCGTGATGCATGGAGGAAAAAATCGAGGACTTTTTTTTGGATGCAGAAATGCTTTGATAAGGCAGAGATTGATGCTACTTCTTCTTCTTCTCCCCCATCAAAATGAAATAAAATAAACTCTCTTTCTCTTTCTCTCTCTCTCTCTCTCTCTCTAGCTTCTTGCTTGTTTTTGAACGAAGTAGCCGTAAGCTGGAATGCTTTTCCTTATGCCTCCGTCTGATTGCAACTTGCAATGGAAATAGATGGAAGGGAAGTGAAATATAATCAAAACTAAAAAGGAAACTTTTGTAATCATTGTTTAGGATGTTGTTTAGTTATCGAAATCGTTCAATTGGTTATTGAATTTTACTTTACTTTACAACCAAATCTCTTTAATTTAAAAAGAAAATAAAGGCTACATATTAGAAGTATGATTATCCAATATGGTAGGGGTTTTAAGTAGCTTACCACAAGTTCCCCTTTTCATTGTTAAACCAAATTTACTTCCCTTCCCTTCCTTTTACATGCAACCAAATAGAGCCTGTGGATTCACTTAGTTACTTTAGTTTTCTGTCTTCAATTGCTTTTTTTTTTTTCATTTCGACAGTTGTTTGTGTATAACTTACTATTATATCAGTTCGTTTGATTGATATTATTTTTTTTGGAATTTGTATTCATGTTATTTGCAGGGTTGGAAAGACCTCCTTGATGAACCAGTATCCTTCAGTCTAACCTGTTGGTCAATGCCGGAAGGCCTTTAAACTTTACTCTTGCTTCCTGGACTAAAAAAATAAGAGAAAGCTTGCATTTCCCTTTTAAATTAACGAGTCAGTATACATATAGAGATTATTTTTTGTTTCTCTTGATGGTTCAATTTTAGATATGTTAATAAGAAGTTCAGCAATCAGTACAAGGCAACCATTGGGGCCGACTTTCTAACAAAGGAAGTGCAGTTTGAAGATAGGCTTTTCACCTTACAGGTTAGTGGTCTAGTGTTGATGAGTTAAATGGCACTGAAACTTTTGAGAATCTTTTGCATGAAAATGTCAAACTCTGACAGATGTGCTTCGTCTGAATCAGGGTATATTTGTTTTTGCATTCTTTATATTTATCTATTTATTTATCAAGGGACAATTGTGCCTTGAATATGGGGCTCCATTCATTGTGTCATTGTTAGTGAACCAATTCAATAGGTGGCCTATTTATGCTTAGACTTCCGATGAAGTAGAGTCCCATCATAGCCTCTTGAATTTCTTGCTGTACTTATTTTGCATATTCTTATATTACTTGGTTGTTTCTTGTACCAAGTGAAGTTTGTGAATCATGCTGAAGGGATTCTGCTAATTTTTTTATTTTATTTTATTTAAGATCACCTAATAGGAGTTTCTCAACTGTCACAATGTTCTATAGGTATATTTTCATTTTGGTTATTAAATATAGTGGGATAGCCCACGTAATACGACAAAGCTTAAGCTATTGAATGGAGGTTGTCTAATGGTATATGAAGACACGTCCAAGGTCCCACATAATCGACATGAGACTATAACTCTATGATTCCCAATATTTCTACACTTCCCCTCATCTGTAGCTTCAATGTACCCTGGTACTACACGTGGACAAGCAACTTAAAGAGAACAACAAACAAGCTTGGACTTTGATACCTTGTTAAATGTAATGGGATAACCCATGAAATACCACTTGGAGTCCAATCAAAAGCTTAAGCTATAAGATTAAGGATGAATTTGAAACCAAAGCCGTTTACCGAAACCAAATCGAGCTGTTTACATCGAAACTGTAAAACTATTTAGTAAATGGTTTGGTTATGGTTTCAAGTTTAAGACCGGTTAGCTAAACGGGTCAGTTCGGTTTTAACCGTTTAAATTACCACCGTGAAAACCGAACCGTTTACACTGTCAAAACCTACCCGTTTAACCCGTATAGTGATTTAATAGAATAAGGGCTTAACTGATATGTTTTCATAACTTTAGAACACTAATGATAAGTTGCGTTCATTAGTAGCTTTGTTTGTATTTCACTTTCTCAATGTAATATTTTCTTTTGCTTAGTTGTTTGGTTGTTTTAACAAAACATGATGGATTAATTTAGGGAAGAATTAAGGACCATAGAGGCTGTCCTACAGTCTATTCAATAATTTACTCTTATTATGTAGTTATGTAGTTAAATCCTTGTTCAATGCCTCATTTAATTTGATACAAGATTGAAGCGTTTATCAACAAAAACAAATTTCAGTAAGCAAGTCCTCTAGTTACTAAAATTAAAAATAGAAACTAGGAAATGAGAAATATTGAAATTAGAAACTAACTAGGTACTGAAATTAGAAACTAATTAACCCCATCAAAACTCAACTAAAAAGGAAACCAATGAAAAAAGGAAACTAACTAGTAATCCCGTACTCAATTTTAGAGTCCCTTTTTTAGACCCATAAAAGTGGCCCAATACACTCCAAACCACATGGACTGAAGGCCCAACACATATACAACCCAACCCTAGGCTTATTCCAAATAAAACAAGCCTATTTTGGTTATTAATCTGCATCAAGAAGGCATTCTCACAAAACGATAAGATGGACCCAATTCACTGTTCATATGAACAATGTTCCATGGATAGTAACTCGTGGTCAGTACCTTTTTCCTGAATTATATTTTGGTCCTCTTCTTCATGCTTTGATCTACATCAATTCACCCCGTCTTAGAAAAAACTCGGAACTCCCCCGAGTTCTTTTGATCAACATCAACTCACCTGTCTTAGAAAACATTCGAACAACCACCATGTTGTGATTAAGGTTAATCTGCAGTCTATGGTAAAACTCAGGTAGTTCTTTGAAGACATAATGTAGTCTAGCGGATGAGGTGCTCATTCCTTAAAGTACTTTGGGGTGGATAACGAATTCCTCGTGCTCAACTGCAGCATCTACAGATGGGTCCATAGGATTGCCCGGTAATATGCCTTCGAACTCTTCAAACTTTGGTGCAACATGGAGCTCTTTTGGTTTGTCTTCCCAGTGGTTCTTGATCAGATTAATTGATGCTTCGACCACCTCTTCAACAGTAGCTTCAACTGTAGGAACATAAGGGGCAGGCTCTTCCTTGGTGACACAAGTTGGGGGAATCTTTTCAACGTTGACCTTGACCTCAGGTTCTTTTGCTTCAAAAGGAGGTCTCTTTTCTTCCAAAGGAGGTCTCTTTTCTTCCAAAGGAGGTGTTATACATGAGTCCAAATGTTGCAACATTCAATGCATTTGTCTGTCCTACTGCCTCAACTGCCTAAGAGCATGATCATGAACCTTTTGGGTGTCGGCCATCTCAGAGAGACTTAATTCTATGCTAGCCTTGGTTGGCTCTGGTACCAAATAATGTAGAAATAGGACAATGTTAACCTATCCAACTGTGAGGATCAATAGGCTGTCCAAATTAACTTTCAAACTTCAAATGCTTCTCAGGAATAGGTTGAATCACAGAAAAATAAAATAGAACAAAAGAATAGACAACAAATAGAGAAGAAGGAAAGATGCGATAGGCTCGGTCTTTCACCCACGGCTTCTCACCGTATTTTGGTCTCTCACCAATGGTATCTCACCATACTCTTTCACAGCCCGAAAAGCAAAAAGCTATGATTCTTTTCATTCATAAAATTGTTGGTAGGACTCTCAATGGTCCATTACATATATAGGTATAACTTACCTAAAATAAAAGATTACAGCAAAGGGAACTTATAACTTATTCCCCAAGAAATTACATAGTCCAACTTGTCTTGACCAAGTAATTGAATAAAAGGAAACAAATTTTAATTAGACTTCTTTGACTAATGACACAAAGCTTGCTGCCCAAGACTAACAAAAATAGAAACTTATTGAAAATAAAACTAAACTATATCAGTAATAAAATCTCCTCTCTTGCTATCTTCAATGGGCCCCGCAAGATATTCTAAAAAGCATTCTCTTACAAGAAAAATATGGACCCAAGTCATTGTTCTCGTGAATGATACCACTGTTCATGTGAATATGTTATATGAACAGTAACTCGTGGACAGTATTTTTTTCCCAAATTCTGTTATGGTCCTCTTCTTCTGCATGCTTTAATCTACATCAGGAAGGGGGGGGGGTTGAGCAACGTGGAGAGAGAAGCTGCTAGAGAAGACAACTATTGACTCACTAGGAGAAGGTAGGCGATTGAGATGGAGACTTCTTGCCATTGGCTGGCCTTGCTTGAGAGCGTACCATTTCTCTTGGTACGCTTCAATGAATTGTACGGTCTCCATGTAAGACCATGGTAGAGGAGCGGTTTTCTACGGTGGAGAAGTGGAGGGTGGTGAGGGTTGAGGGGGCTCATGCGTGAAGGGTTTGTGCTCTGGTGGTGGTGGTGCTCCTTTCGGAGCAGAAGAGGAGGAAGTGATGACCATGGAATTGTGTGATAAAATTTGGGTTTTTACAGGATTCTCTGCTAGATTTTGGCATGTGGTCTTGCTCTATTGTTTCACCTCACCAAACTCCCTCTCCTTATACCCCGTTTGGCAAACATTCTGCAACCCCAGCTTTTTTTCTCTTCTTTTCACGTTTCCCCAGCTCATTGTTTCACTCTCTCTGCCTCTGTCTTACCTCTACATTCTCTCCCCTATTTCCCTCACCCCTTCCCTTCACTGCAGGAAACAAATAAAGAGGCGCTGATGAATAGTAAAGGGAAGTTTGTAGTGGAAGTTGTTGCAGCCCATAACTTAATGCCTAAGGGCCCAAGGATTGGGAAGGCTCATCATTGGCTGTTGTGGAAGTGGAGTTTGAGAATCAGAGAAAGAACCCAAGTGAAGTCCAGAGACTTGAACCCTGTTTGGGACGAGAAGATTGTTTTTAACGCCAATGATGTTGCTGATCTCCCCTATAGAGATTTCTAATTTAATATTTTTTAAAGAGCGAATGTTGTGCAATAGCCGGAATTTTTTTGGGTAAGGTGAGGGTTTCTATTTCTAACATTGTCAAGGGAGGTGAGATCTCCAATCTTCCAGATGATAATGAACCAGAGTTGTTCTCATCTCGCTTTGTGTGGGGACGTCGTGGACTTCTAGCAGAGGAGATGTGATCAGCAACATGCTCTTAGGTGAGGGAGTTGGACTTTGGGAGGATTGGGACGGGTCAGAAAGTGTAAAGAGGGAAGCTCTTATCAATTAAATTTCATCTTCTTCTACAGGCCAACCAAACGAGGTTGGGTGGAAGAATACTAACTTTCCCTCTACTTAATTATCACTGTTGTCCACCCTAAAACATATGAAATCCTGATGCAGTTCGATTGGTTGGACCAGCATGACTGGGTTTGGAAACCCAAAGCACAAAAGGAACTGGCTCAACCCGATTTTTTGGTCTAATAAGGGTTGGTAATTTGGTTGTAGTGTATTTAGTCTTTATGTCTTTTGTTTATCATGTTTTGTTACATAGGAATAGGAGATAGAGAGATAGAATTTGGATGCAAGTTAGTTTCAAGTTTAGAGTCTAGTTAGGAGTCATAGTTTTACAACTTAAATATGGGCATTGCTTGTAACTGATGTATATATTTGAAATATAAAATGCTTGGGTTACATGATTCCCTCTCTCCCCCCTTCAACTCTGAGATTCCATCTCTAATTTCTCACCGTTTCCTTACCAGCCCTCCACCAGACCCACTCCCCCAAAATTTCTCACCCCACCCTCTCCAACAACCAAACATGGCTTGGTGTTAGGGGTGGAAATTGCTAAGGAAACTTAAACACAACTGTTCCATAATTTTTGTTAAGAAAACTTTGTAAACTTTAGGTGATCATTTCTTGGCTGCCAGTGGCTGGCTTTGGCTTCTGATTATCTCTGCAGTTTCTAGTGGCTTTTATGTTTTCTGTTTATATTAGGAGGGACATTGGTCTTCCTTGCCGTGTCCTCCCTTGTTGCTGTTACCTTTTGTGGCTATTCTGATGTCCTCAGAAGCTTTTCTCCTGCATTTTCCCCCCTCTCTCAATCTTCTTCTATTTAAATTCTGTTGCTGATTAAAGAAAAATGTTATGGAGGTTTTTGAGAATATGTTGATACAATAATTTTCACTGAGAGCCCATAAAGTAATTTTTCATCAATAGTTTTCAAAGTGTTAGGGAATTGACATCATGGAAGAAATGTTCATGGATGGAGCTAAAATACAAAACTTTTAATGAGGACGGACAATCGAATTAGTTGAAAATTACGAAGCACTCACCTGAAACAGGAATGGACATTATAACTGTTGTCAATTATGCTATATTTTTTACCTCGTATCAGCCTTCTGTTGGTGCTGGTTACCTTCTTCCTATCATTTGGGCAGGATTCTCCTTTGCAGCCAATTCTCAACTAAAGATCTGTTATCTATCTTCCTATCAGCTACATTCGCTTAGCAAGAAAAAAATAAAAAAATAAAAAAAAATAATAATAATAATAAAAATATATATATATATATATATATATATATTTATCATAGGAAGAAAAGAAAAGAAAGTTTTAAAATGTGAAATTTATTGCATGAGAAGTTCACATCTGATGTTTTGGTGAGAAAGTTTCAAAGCATGGATGAGAAAAATTTGGTAACTTCTTCCATTCTCTTGCCAAAAAAACATAGCCTTCTTCATCTCGTGCAAATAAATATAACTTAATATTTCAGTCTAGTGTTTTTCCCTTTTTTGGGGGGGGTGGGGGAGGTTGGGGGAGAGATGAGGGGAGGATTCTGAGCCCTTGGAGGTGGCCTAAAATCAAGATGGATGTACGTAGTCTAGATGCCTTACTGATGTGGATCCGGGTTCCAAAATTGGAATCTGATTGCTTATGGGCCCACTCAGTTATTAGATGGTTCAATTGTAAATAATAATGGCATATTTGTAAATACATTGGAGTTTACCAAGTGGAATGGCAATCTGGTATATATAGGATAGTTTAAATATACGAGGAAATATTAAAGGGAAAGGGGAGGGGTAGATTTGGAACTAAGAAACAAAATAGGACAATTGGGACTAATAGAAGAAGAGAATGGTATTGATGGAAATTAAGATGAGAGAAAATAAAACCCTCTTAAGAGGTTCTCTTCAACCTCACGACCCAAGACCACAACAGTAGCGGAAGACTAGCAAGCATCAAAGGAGAGAACTTCTCTAAATCTCATTGGTTGAACTGAAATTCCAGGCGAAGGGTCGCACTTCCCAACTCTACCAAACCCTACAAAACAACACCCTGAAGATCAAGGATTATAGCCGCGAGAATTTCTGCGAGTTAGGGCTGGTGGTAGGATAAAGTTCAGTTCTGAAATTGGCTATGGAAACTCACAATTCAGGAGGGATTTCAATCTCAGATTCATACATCTGAATCACCTTAGGGTTTGTTACTTCTAAACCCAAATCTCAAACCAACAGATTTGGGCACAAAGGAGATTGCACCAAACTCGATGGGCTGCTACAGTCGGCTAACAGGGAAACCAAGAGGAAAGCAGAAAAGAAGTATAAGAAGAAGGGTTTGGTAGGTTTGCACCTACCCAGCACCAAAACAACTCAATTCAATTCATTCTTCAAATCATAGCCCAATGAATGAGTTACAAACCTATTTATAAAAAACCCAAATTAAAAGTTCCTAATTAAGCCTAAAACTGAATTAGAAGTAAATCTCCTAATTAGTTACTGAGATCTGATCTAACACAAAACAGAAAACAAATAAAACTCAAATAGGTAATTCCTACTTAGCCTAATATCTACCAAAATAAAAAAAGATTACATAGATTTCCCCAAAATAAAATAAAATCCTAAAATATCCTAGTGAACTGAAAAACTCCAACGAGTCTCGGTCGACATTGCCAGATGGGTCAACTCGCTTCAGCCTCAATTCTCCATCACTTACTGATAGATCTGTTAAAGCTCATGTGGATTCATCTGAACAAGTCAACCATGGTTCTTACCTTGCAATTTGATCCAGCCTAGGTGGAAAAGAAGCAATTCAGACTTCAGACTTATCCTTGAGCTTTTTTCTCTTGCAAATACTCTGGTGTCCAGCCTAGATTTTACTCTTGGTGCTCTTCCTTTAAAGCTTTGTCTTTGACTTCATATAACACTTTGTGTTGAGTTACTGATCGTTTAAATACATTTCTTAGTGTTCACCTTTTAGTATTTACTTATTTAAGAGATACCGAGTAGAACCTTTTAGTCTTCCACTTTTTCTAGCTGTAGTCATCTAAAACTATATAATTTTCTGGGTTTTAGCTTTGTTTCCCATGCTGAAATTTGAAGCTGTACCAACAGTTCTTTAATCAGATTCTAGGACCATAAGTCAAATGAACTATATGAAGAAGTTTTGCAAGTTCTGTAAATCGAAATCTTCAAAGGTTGAATTTTCTCAAGGAAATATTGATGTACCTGGGTTGATGTTTTTGCTTTGGCAGATATGGGATACTGCTGGGCAGGAAAGATTTCAAAGCTTGGGTGTTGCTTTCTACCGTGGTGCAGATTGTTGTGTTCTTGTATATGATGTGAATGTGATGAAGTCATTTGAGAATTTGAACAATTGGAGGGAAGAATTTCTTATTCAGGTATATTATCATTATTGTTTTCATTGTCATCATCATCATCTTCATTGTTGTTGTTGTTGTTGTTGTGATCTTTCTGGGATTGTTAATAGGGGGGATTTTTCTCTGTATAACTGGACTTTTTTTTTCTTTTATTATTGTGGATGGTTATACATCCCAAAAATATGAGAAACAATTAAGAAGTTAGACTTTTGTTTTGGAGATGGATTATGTCTTTGGAAAGAAGAATGTTTGCAGTTGTACCTCGATTGTGATTGGATATGATCAGATAGAGTAACTGTTGCAAACTAGAACCTTCTAAACACTCAACCTCGTCCACCATATATATTCATAAACAAGATGGAGCTGACATGGAAATCTTGCAGGCAAGCCCTTCAGACCCAGAAAATTTCCCATTTATTGTTTTGGGAAACAAGGTTGATGTGGATGGTGGAAACAGCAGAGTGGTAAGTCATTTATTTTCTTGAACTTGTTTCTGAAAGTTTCTCTACTCAATGTCAACCATGTCATTTTCATGCATTTCTCCAGGTTTCAGAGAAAAAGGCTCGAGCTTGGTGTGCCTCAAAGGGGAATATTCCGTATTTTGAGACCTCTGCAAAGGAGGGCCATAATGTGGAGGAAGCTTTTCAATGCATTGCAAAGAATGCCCTGACGAGTGGAGAGGAGGAAGAGATGTAAGTTGAAGCTCATCTATCTTCACATATACAGAGACATATATGCAAATATGTGTGTGTTGTGCCCACCTTCATAAATTTCGACTGAACAATTGGTTTGTTCACTTTGAAATAACTCAAGACAATCCAACTGGATAATTATTGGGCTCAACCACTTGATTTCAAAATTTCAAAAATAACCCGCATGCTCAGTCTGTTTATTTATTGCAGCTATTTTTTTTTTGGGGGGTGGGGTGGTTGTTCTTAATAAACCTGCATCTTCTTTGGCATATGTGAAAGAGAGTAAAATTAAAGTGGCAATTGTACAATGTGTTTATTGAGTTGGTAAGCTGACTGTATAGATGTGTATGTGCCTATTGTATTAGACATAATCATGATAGCTCTTATGAATTATAAGCTGCGATGCAAGGACAACCATAATTTGTTGTCATGCACCAATTCCTATTCACATAGGGAGTTGAGTATATTTGACCATTCATAATAAGCCATTCTAGATTGCTGGGCTCATTAGGGACCATGCATATAATTTCTAAATTGGAGAAATCTATAATTTTGAGGTTCGCTGGAACAAGACTGCCTTTTCTTGAATTTTTTGAACCGAGGCTGTGTGATTGATACTGATGCCAAAATTTTCTATTCTTGCATATGATCGAATCAATGAAAGATACCTGCCAGACACCATTGATGTTGCCAGCGGGAGTCAGCAGAGGTCAACAGCATGCGAGTGCTAGAAATGGTGGTATGATTGTCAGTGAAGTATGTGCCTTGTTCGCTCTCGCTGCTGTCACGTGAGACATAAATGTTATCTATTGGTTTCTTGGATGGTTACCAATTTAATGTCTCCATTCGACTGTAATGTAATGTAATGTTTGTGCAGAAAATAAACCACTCTTTGTGGTTGCTTGGATTTGATTGTTTGATGGCTCTGAGAATTCTTGTTTAGTTTAAAATTCGCCACATTTGGCTGTTATTCGAGTACTTTTTTTTTTCCAAGAAAATGCATATGGAAAACCTGGAGAAACAACATGCATGATTGCCGCCGATTAGAGCTCTGATTCTAATGACCATCGACTAGTCCAATAGAAGCTGAGACAGTGAATAGTTTTATTGAAAATATGTTCACCCCACATTGGGGATCTCGAAAAACGTTTCATTTGCTGGTGGTTCTAAGATCAATGAAGTATCATAGAAAAGTTGTTCGGTTATACTTAGTATTAGAAATTAATTAATTGATTCCACAAGTCTTGATGTTGGTTGGGGTTCTTACTGGATGTAGTTAGACAAATTTAAGAGATTTGTGGAGTGGACGAGTATGGTCTAGCTAAAGGATATTTAGTTGCAACTTGAGTTCATTGACTGGAGTGGTTTGGCCATGTGCAATGAAGACCAGGGGGTTTTCCAGGGATTAAGGGTCAAATATGGTGCCGAGCTTAAGCATATCAAGGGGAAGGAAAAGGGTAGAAGGCCCGAAGGAACTATGCTTATGCTGAAGGCATTAGTCCATGTAATTGTGTGGATATTTGAGAAAGTGCAATGTGACCCGACCCAGCTGCCCAGGATTGTACCCTTGGTCATTGGCACTACTAAATGGACCCAATCAGCGTGCATTGAAAGTGGCCATTCTTGAACTGAGGATGGGCTATGCAATTAGGTTTAGTTGGATCATTGAATCTTGGACAGTTGAGAAATGGTAAGTCTTTAAATTAATTTTGGTAATGATTAATTAGTTCAACGGTTAAATAATGTTGCAATTTGGTGGTCAAGTGGTTGAAAGTCTCTCGACATTCTTAGGGTAAAGCTGCATAATTCTCACTATCGGGACCTTGCATATGTGGGACCTTGTGTATTAGGTACTTATTATTATTATTATTATTATTTTAATGAGTAGTGATTCAGCTGGTGGATTAGATTTGCATTGAAGTAACTAGTTAGTGCATGTCTATAGAAATTGCAATACACTTTGTTAATATTAATCAAAGCTTTCTATCAAGAAAAATGTAAATCGAAGTTAATGACTGGAATGAAAAGAACTGGGGCCAATGCACTTGTTACTGGTTTGGGTGCTCATCACATAACCTATCGCTCAATGCCACCCGCATAGCTTTATTACTGTCAGAGAAGAATGGGGAGGGGAGGTGTCCTTATTAGAGACTGCCCTAAATCAATCCAACTGTTTGGATCGACCTGTCTTTCTCTGGTTCTTCTGGTAAGGTTTAGGTGAAGAGAAGGAAGGCATGCAGGATAATTGGGACTGGAATTAAGTTCTTAAAAGTAATCACAATTAAGGCTTTCTTTGGTTTGATTTCTATTCGTATTTATTTGATTTGTTTCTATTTTTACAAGTGTTTGGTATAATTTATAACACTTATTTCTATTTATAATAAATAAGAATAAATAAAAAATTACAAATTACTCTCAAGCTATTTGTGATTTGTGGCAACAAAACATTTATGTTGATTTTTGCTACCTAAAATGAGCACATGTGCTAAACTACTCAAAATCAATGGTAAATAGGTAACTTCAGTATATTTTATATTTTTCCAATTAAAAAACCCCAAATCCTATCATCTTTCTTGCTTGAAGCTCAAATCTGAAGGTGATAACTGAAACCTTTTTTCTCATTATATAATTTTTCACATTTTATAAATAATAACCAAACGAATACTATTTGTGGACCACAATCCATTAATTTATTGTCACAAAGTATTTCTAAAAAATAGTTAATAAATACAAATAGAAATCATACCAAAGAGAGCCTAAGTTGTCAGTTAGCGCAGTTGTAAGGGCAGTGATTTGTTGTTGCCACATCTTGGTGTTGAATTTTACCTTCACGTGTTTGTGTGTGTGTTTGTGTGTGTGTGTGTGTGCGTGTGTGTGTGTGTGTGTGTGAGAGAGAGAGAGAGAGAGAGAGAGAGAGAGAGAGAGAGAATAGTTGATAGAAGTGAAAAAAAGTTGAAAGAAAGAACGCTACCCACTAACGTGTGTGTCACACTATGAGTGCAAAGACCACGTTGCCCCCCATGTCGAAGATGTTCCCATATGTCTCTCATTGGTCCATGCATTGGTCTGTACCCGTGCTATTAGGGTAACATTGTCTTACTAAAAAAGTTGGGAAAGTGTTTCTTATGGGGGAGCACGGTTCCTATGCATGCATGAGGATCAATGAGAGCGTACAAGAAAGTATCCACAGAAGAGTCATTTTCCCTTTTATAGGGGGTGGACCAATCATTTTGTCCCATGTATATGAGGCCTCATGACTCAACTACTTTCATTCACCATGAAAATGAAATAATCTATTTTTAGCTGGAGTACCAAAGGCTATTATGTGGGGGCGGGGGTGGTTTATGTTTAATCATTCGTAAGGGTAACTTTGATCCAAATATTGGTTTTGCAAGATGGGCATCTATTTTGAAAAAAAGGTTAAAAATGTCTTGTGAAAAAATTTCAACAATCAAAATTACAGGGGTTGTGGCAGGCTTTACGGGGAATCCGAAGGCAGGGGTGGGCACATATAGAGGTATGGATGGATTTGCAAGAGGTGGTGCATCCTTTTATGCTAGAACTACTAAATGATGACTTATTTTATGATATTTTTAACTCGTGATTACTTTTGGATCTGGACATGTATTAAGAAGAAAGTCATGAGGAATGTAGTAGCAATTAGGGGTATCAATCGGTCTTCGTAATGAGAATGAGAGAAACCAAAATATGATTCAATAACGGTGCATTGGTTTCGGCTTTTCTTACACGTTTAGTATCGGTTTGGTTTCTGTTTTACCATGTTAGTATATTCAGAACTATAAAATATTTTTGTCTGTTTCATGAATTTTGGACTGGTACCAGTTTCTTATTGGGTATATCAGTTTAGTATCTTACGGTTTCAATGCAGTAAGATTTGGTTTTGATCTAACAAAATCCTAGTCCAAAACATAATTCAATAAGCCTATATCAATTTTGATTGGTTTGATTTTGCTTGTTCGGACTAGGTTTGATACCCTTAGTAGCAATAGCATAAATGACTTTGGCAAGCTAGGCCTAATCGATTTTCAGATGTGACAATGGATAATGTTAAACTTTTTGTCTGTTTAAGTTCTTTACTTATTAAGAAAAAAAGAGAGGCTCCTTCTAATGCTCGTTTTCTGATATGGGTGTCTAAGGGTTCCCTGGTTTTTCTTTTCAAATCTTCTAATAGGGTGGTTATTTTAAACATTTTGGACCCGTTTGATAACGTTTCTGCCGTTTCTGTTTCAAGAAATGACAGAAACGGAAAACAAGGGTGTTTGATAACCAGTGACTATTTCTGTTGTTTCTGTTTCAAGGTAGCGTTCACCCCAGGTGTCGATTAGCATTGATGTAGGGCCTTCGCTCCAACAGTCGTCGCGGCTGCCACCGGTGTTGGGTACCTGAGGCTGTTGTATGGGGAGGGCTAGGTTTAGAGATTGATGAGATGGTGGCCCCACCGCCACCACTGTTGCTGGCCGAGAAGACGGAGGCGGTGGCGGAGGCGACAATTGCTGATGGTTTTGGTTGTCGGACGACGACTGCGATTTTGGGTGGTATTCATTTTCCTCTTTGTATTCCATCGCTGGTGGAGAATCGGATTTCTCAGAGAAAGCCATAGAGAGATATTATTACGGTGAAGGCTTAAGGGTTTACCTTTGCCGACCGGTGAGGACTGAGGAGGGGTTTTTGGAGGCTGCAAATTGATATCTCAGGGTTAGAGAGGTTCACGAACTGTTGGTGAGCCGCCTTGCCGCCCTTGAGCCCCCTTCCAAAGCAGAGGCATTTGGTGTTCAGGGTTGAAGGAACCCCTGACTTATCAGCAGAAGCCCAAACGTCAACAGTCCGTAAATCATCACGGCATCTGTGTCTTAGACATAGAATGTCTGCTCGTTGTACTCATCTGGCATCACTTGACTCTTCAGTTAAAGGAAGAGCGAAGAGAATTACACAATCAAAGGGGGGAGGGGAAAAGAAGTTAGAAGCATACTTTCTTCTTTGGAGATTATGCTGTTTCAATGGTGGAGGTTATAGAAGAGAGGAGGATGAGGCTCGGAGTGAAAGGGGAAGGAGGAAGATGCCCCTCGATGGTGGATGAGGATTCACATTTTAGCTGCTACTATCTTCCATGGCTTTTTCTTTCAACCGACGTTTTGGGTTTGAGGGATTTTTATCGGGTTTTTAACAATTATGGTGAACCAAAGTCGTTTTTAGAAACCACGAAAGAAGTCATACTTGTTTCGTCAATTGCTTTTCTAGGAACAGAAATTGATATCAATTTTGATTTATGTTTCTAAAAACAAGAGAAACAGAACGACTTTATCAAAGGCTTTTTAGGCTGTTTCTGCTGTTTCTAGGAACAGAAACGACAGAAACAGCAGAAACAAAACGTTATCAAACGGTGCCTTCATCGATCTAGATGAATGATGAAATATGAGAGTGTGCGTAAAAGTGATCTGCATACTGGCATTGTGGGATTTTTCCTCAACCCACCCCCACTCCCCACTCCCCACTCCCCACCCAAAAAGAAAATTAAGATTAAGGCTGTTTTAGATGGTGCGTCAAGTTGACAGTCAACACTTATTATAATTAATCACAACTCGTCAATCTCTTTGCAAGGATTCTCGCGTTCCTCTTTACTTAAAATCTTCATATAACCGATCCCATTAAGTTGAGATAAAATTTTGAATGCTTTTGTTGTTGTTGAACTTTCGATTACTTGGTGGGTATACAGTCACAAAACTAAATTTGCTTAGCCTAACTAACGTGGATGCAGCTAGGGTTTGTCCCGGCAACATTAGAGCCCACATCCCGCACACGAATTCACACATCTAACACAATCTCTCCCAGTGGTACACTCGGAGTACGAACTACCAAAAGTCACCTTAACATGCGCCATTTAGTTCAACTCATCGCTAACGTAAGCCGATCACTGATATATATATTCAGCTATCTACCTTTATCCATACTTGCCCCTAACTTATATTCCTTCCACGGTTCCACCCCCTGTTGCGTTATTTGCCCCCATCTCCGAACAAAAGCCGTCACTAAGAAAAGAGAAGGGTTTCCTCTCTCGTCTCTCAGCTCTTTTTTAACTCTCGTTGATCAATCATGGCTGCCAGGAGCAATGCTGATGTTCGTCCTCACGTCTCTGCTAACACAACTCCCCTGCAGATCAACAAAGGTGCTTTTCAAATTCATCTAATGTTTGTCATTTTTTTTTTTTGGTTCGTCGCACTCGCGGAGCTCGGAATTACTTTTTGAATCGTATGTTTTATATTTATATGGAGTTTCAGATAAGAATATTTATTTTTATTGGTTGTTCATATTAAACCTGGCTATTTAATGAGAATCATAGCCTTGTTCTCCGCCAGCCCAACTAAAATTCAGATTATGACTTTACTGGCATGTTGAGGTTACCAGTTGTAGTTTAATATATGAAGCGAGTCTAGGTATTTAGGTTTCTATATGATCCTTCAGAATTCATATTTTTTGAAATTTAGAAAATTTCCAATTTCAGTGTAAGTTGACAGGTATTGATCCTCTGTACATTCATTATAGTGTCACTTTGTGTGCATAATTTTTCTGTTAACCAGCTTGTTTGTTATTGTGCTATGCACATTCGCACCTTGGTTGGCATGGAATATAACTGTCATATTTCAGTATATTAATCCGAGACTTCCTTGTTAGAATCTCCCCACCAAGCCTCAAAATTTAGACATTCCACTTGTCAAAATTTCAAGTCCAGTTTAGTTGGCGCATTTGCATCTTTTGGTCACTGGTAAATAAATTTAATTACTGCTTTATTTTTTGGCATGCCGGGACTGATGATTTTGTAACTGTAAATTGGCTTAAACGAGTACCTGATGCATTAAACTACGTGTGTATTGATTTTCACTATTCTTTTGTGTTGTCCTGATGGCGGTCGCTTTGCACAAAAATGTCAGAGGTTAGGACCGACTCCAAACTCACCCCTTGCAGGAGCCACATAGGCAGGACCGGTACTGGGTAATGACCCTTTTTCATTTCGTCTTTGTGCCTAGAGCTTAGCCTATTATCACCCAATTCAAATGAGATGTTAGTCTGACATATTCCTGATACAAGGTATGGTTGCAGCACTTTGGAATTAAGGTGTGTCCGATCATGTGATTTGTTCACCTCTTTGCTTTTTAGTTCCAGTATCATCCTTAAGAAAAAAAAAAAATTTCGTGTGTGAGACCTTTTGAAAAGGTTTTTCTTGTCAAGGTTTTCAAAGTGGAAAAAAAAATGTATGATTCCCATGGGGTTCAATATTTCCTGCAATGGTATGATAACAGGTTTACCTGTTCCAAATTTCCGGTGGTTTCAGCTCCTATAATGTTGGTTTATGATCCACGTAAATCTTTTACTCAGCCATCGCCTTATCAAAATAGATGGTCAGTTGTTAGTTTCTAGTTTATTGGTGTTAATTTGTACTACTAACTAGCAAAATTCTGTTTCTATTGTGGTATTCAACCAGAACCTTTTATTTTTTTGGCCATGATCTCTCTCTCTCTCTCTCTCTCTCTCTCTCACACACACACACACACACACACACACACACACACACAAAAAGTAATTGTATTTGGAGGAATTGTGATATTTCTCCTGAAAAGAAAACGTGTCGTCCAGTGATTGGAAAATAGGAACAAAATAATGTCTCTATTTATGAATGGATACTGAATTGTTCATCTCTGGATTATTGTTTTCAAATGATTCTTCCTCTAGGACCTTGTATGCCAGTTCATCTCTTCAAACCATTTATTTTGTTCCTTACAATCCTTGTTTAACAATTCTTGATTAGCTACTGAAAAAAAATTGAGCTTAATTTGTTTACTTTGAATGCTGTTGTGTGGGTTTTGCCCCACCTTTTCCTTTCTTCACATATATGGTTACAAAATTTTCCTTCTATCAGGCACCTTAACCTGGTTCTGTCAGATTGATTTATAAGTTCCATATTAGCAAATGAGATGTAGGATATTGATCCTGCTGTTATCAATCCTCTTCAGTGATGAATGCTTTTTGTGTGTCTGAAGAGTTTACTCAGAGGACGTGAAATGGCCTTTTTGTTCTGGAAGAACCACCTTTCTTTTTTCTTCTAGAAGTTGCACATAATTATGTGATAATGTTATGCTTATATACTATAAGGTTGCTTCATTGAGACCTAGTGGTTGTGGGTTCGAGTTGGGAAACAGCCTCTCTGCAAAGCAGGGGTAAGACTGCTTGCATTATGACCCTCCCCAAACCCTGCTAATGCAGGAGTAGATTACAAGTAACTAACTCCGTAGTTTATAACCCCAAACAATACAAATAGGAGAAAAAAACAAAGAAATAATACCATCAAATAAATTCCCAATGATACAATACCCATATAGGAGCAAAACTAGTCCAAAACCTAACCCGATAGGAGAGAGAAAGACCTGTTATAGAGTTGGAGAGAGAGGTGCGGTCAGGGCTGTAGGAGTCAGATTGAGTTGCATTCTTGGGCGTAGATAGTCCCTAGGGAGGGTACAAAAACCCCCAAAGTTGAGAGGATTCTGACGGCTGGTTGTGAAGTGACAAGCTTTCTTGATTTTCTGACCTAGGAGAGAAAACTGGGAAGAACCTTTAAGAACAACAGCTGAATGCTTCCAACAGTGACTAGGTAAGGATCGTGAGACCCTTATGAGGCCTGGAATACCCTAATTGAAGACTTGGCTGAACAGAGTACAGAAGGGAGAAAGAGAGGAGATCGATCTCTCTCCTATTCCCACTAGGATTGCTGATTGGTTCTGATTTTTGGAGACTTTTATCAAAATCTGAACTATACCTCTTGAATGTTACAACAAACAAAATAAAAAAGAAGAATAAAACAGATGGGGGGTTGAGAAGGGTGAAAAAGAATAAAGGAAGTAGCTATCTCAGCCACAACTATCTTAGCTGCTCTAACATTTAGTTACAAATTTTCTTTCATGAATGCAAACTTTCTTTCATTCAAATCTGTCCAATAATGGTACATATGCCTCTCTATTTATAGAGGGGAAGTTTACAATCATACTAATACTAAGAGCTAGTTTCCCAATAGGACTAGACACTCCTGCTACAACTAGGAGCTAGTTTCCCAATAGGACTAGACACTCCTACTACAACTAGGAATTCAAAATAGGATTAGGACTTGACTTTATGACTCCAACATGGAGTAGGACTAACTAACTAATAGTCCATATAGGACATTATAACCAACTAATGGTCTAATGGGCCTTTATTGAATTAAATAGCAACTAATTAAACTAATGAACAAAATCCCGTTTTCTTACCTTCTACCCATATTTTAGACCTATTAAAGTGGCCCATTTCAAAGAAAACCCATGGGATCAAAGGCCCAACACATACATAACACAACCCAAGGCTTATTTGCAATAAAATAAGCCCAAGTGACTTATCTACATCACCTGCAGTAGCGGGAGCCTCTTGCACTGGGTACACCCTTTACTGTTATGCTTATATACTTGATTTCCATGTAATACAAAACTAATGTTTTCCTCTTATGCTACAAAATCTGCTGTGAAATGTGCTATTGATTAGCTTTTGTCCTCTGCCTATGTGAAGTTCTTGATCTGGGGTAACATTGGCTTGAGATCAAGGGGCATCTCTGCAGGCACATGCTTGTGTTGCATCTGCAGATGTCTAACATAACTTAGACTATCATTGTAACTGCTAAATGTTAAAAATTTGATTTACTCTCCAAAAGTTTCAATTGTTCACACATCCATTCAGATTATTTTATATATTATAAGACCTACTTATAAGATTCCCTTTTCGCCTGAGTTATCAAATTCTCCTTGACAATAAACAGGTCTATATCGTGGTTTAAGTATGGGCACTAGGTCGGCCGATCTGGATATGGAGAAGGAGCATTTTAATGGTTAGATGTTTAAGTGTCAGATGCGTTGCCCTCAACAAGTTGAATTGTTGGCACATCCATTTAGCGTATTTCATGCATATAATGTTCATGTACTTTTTGACTCCCTTTTTGTCTAAGCATCACAATAATGATTACACGACTCTGTATCATGGTTCTAAGTATCAGCATTGCATTGTTCAATGTGGGTTTTGGTCGGCAGTAGCTAATTTGATACTGGCACTTGAAACCCTGGTCTGACCTTTCTTTATTTCCTTCAAGGATCGGCTGATTCCGGTACCGATTTTGGATCTTTATCTTCAAAATCTTGTCTATTAATATGCCCAAATAACGGACATCTGGAAGAATATTATCCACATTTCATGCATCACTCTTAAAGTATTGACATGGCTATGAAATTTATAGTCGTACATTATGGCCCTTCCCAGACCCTGCAGAGGCGGGAGCCTCATGCGCTGGGTACACCCTTTATTATTTCAACTCCTATACATTTCATTTATTAGATGGCCATGTAACAATATAGTCGTATTTTCTCAGACTCTCAAACTACATTTGTTTATCTATTTTTTAATTCGTGAATCAAATTTGTAACTCAAAAAGAGAAAGGGTATACAAGAGAATATACAAAAAGAAAGGCCACAAAGAAGCCCTAGTCCCCAGTAGGACAGACCCATTGGGAACTCAACATGAAAATTAGCCCAGTAAAAGCGCATTCACCCCCTATTTACCATGAAGCCAATAATTGTGAGATGGTCTTTTCCCCCTTTTGGATAATAAATTGAATTGATTCATCACATCTGATCTAATATCTCCAACTATGGAATATCTGTCATGGGTCTTATTACGATCTGAAATTTCTCTCCATCCAAAAGTGAGATATAGTAGCACAAAAGGCTACCTTGCCAATGCTGCCATTCTGGTCTTCTCCGAATTCCTTAGCATTCCACTCAGCTTCCAACATTACATCAGAACTCGGATTTCTAGCAGTAGTAGAAGAAAGCCGGCTAATGTTGCTCCAGATCTGTCTAGTGAACTTGCACTCAAAAGAATAGGTGATTTCTGCTTTCTGATCCTGACCAGCATAAGCAATAGTGAGGAGCCAGCTGCACATTCTTCTTTCGAATCTGGTCTAAGGAAGGGAGCGCATCTACTAAGCATCTCCAAGAACTAAAGGACTGCCTGGGAATACTCAAAGGAAACCACACAACTACTGCCCAGTTAACCTCGGGGCTTGGACTCCTGAGAAGGTCCCAAGCCGATCTTGAAGTAAAAAGATACGAGGTATTTGCTTTCCAAACTACTTGATCCGATCCTGCAACATTCAGCCTTCTAATTTTACTGAGTTGGCCCCACACTTTCACTAGATTTCTTAATCTAAATGGACTCGGGCCTCCAGCCCCCCATCAACCAAAATTTGTTGCACAACCGAAACTCTATCCGAGCCCGCATCATAATGGATCTGATCTCCAAATCTGTTGATGAGAACTCCCTCTGGAGGCCACGGATCAGGCCATAACCTGGTTCCTTCTCCATTACCAATGTTGTGCTCCGTCATCTGCTCAACCCATGGTTCGAGAACTCGAACAAAACTTGCGAAACGAAACCTCCTGTGATATTTAAAAATCACATGTTTCGACCAGGTTTGGACCATATTTCCCATGTTTCGGTCTAAACATGGGAAATTTTGACCTGGTTCGACCATTTGGGTTGAACCAGGTCTTATTTAAGTTATTTGAAACAAAAATCATTCACTGGTTTTAGCAGATTTCGACCTTCTCTTGTGCATTTTTTCTCCCAAGTGTGGGAAACTTGGGAAAACAGTGGAGATTTTCATTTTTTGACTACCAAACTAGGATACAAGAAGAGTAGTGAGAGACTACCAAGACAATTGGGCCCAGAACATGTCATGGGATGCATATGTCTCTTATTCAGAGGAGTGACTACGACATCTACAATGTTACGCAGCTCGTGGGATGGAACCGCCTCGACACTCTACTTGGAATTGAGTCACTACTTTGGAGTGTTGAATTATTGAGTCACTACTGTTGAGTGTTGATAGATAACTGTTGAAGATGCAATATTTTTATTTATTTTGGATCATTTGGATTATGTCTTATGTTTTTATGTAAATTGTAGACTATATATCGTCATTATGTAGTATAGTTTTAGAATTTAAGTCAACAAGTCAAAGTAATGATTATCGAACCTTGGGTTCACCACACAAGTAAGACTTTATGTGTGTGTGTTTTTTTTTATAAAACTAATGATGTGAATGTGTTAGAAATGTTTACAACAGGATGTATACAAAAAATCAGACAAAAAAAACACTGTTTGGGGGTCAAAATTTAAGTTTCCACCATACCGGGAAAAATTCCCCGGTATCCTCGAAATTTCCCAGGTTTTGACTGAAATTTCGGTCTTCCCAGGGGTCAAAACTCGATACCGTGAACCTTGACTCAACCTTACCTCTATGCTTCAAAAATTTCCTCCATTCTCAAGAGCAATTCTTCAAATCCTTTACCCTCTATATAGAGTCAGCTTTCAATTACCTACTCTGCACCACTTCACCCACAATATGTCCTTTAAGCAATTCACAAGACCTGTTTAACTATAGTTTGAAAACTCGTTTCGGTAGGCCATTTCGGTCTGAAATGAGTGAAATAGGAAACAATGCATTTTTGGCTGGCTATTTCAATTGGTCATTTCAGTGGATAAACGGCCATATTAAGCTTTGATACCTTGTTTTGTCCTATATAAACATATGTAAACCTTCGTATTGCAAAAAAAGTCATACAAAGTGATGTTTTGGGTTTGCACCCTTGGTTGGCAGTAAACGCCGAACCCTATACCTTAAGTAATATCGCCTATTTTACACATTGTTTTAGTACTAGAAGACAATAAGAAAGTAAAACCAGTAAATTATGCACCATGAATGAAGAAACATAAGGTTGATTAATTATTTTTGAATTGTAAAAACTACAAAGTTAACATAGACACCCAAGTCCCAAGTCCCAAGTCCCAAGTCCTAAGTACTAAGTCTCCCCACAATACAATATTGTCTGCTGATACGAACTTTGACGTGTTGGATCAAATCCACTCATGGTCCGATGGAGCCGATGTGCATTTTCCTCCGACTACTTGACAAATGCATGCCATATCATAGGGTGCTAGAAGAAATGCGGAGTTAATGTGAAGAACCAGCCACTAAGCCACTTTGACTTGATGGTGTTGGCACTTGGCAGAATGTACGGCTGGTAGGTTGGGTAGGAGAAGAAGCTGTCCACAAAGGACGATCCAGTATGTCCTTGTGAGTGGGTGTCATACTTCAAATTGGCAAGTGGGAGCATATGAAGATTTATGCTCCCCCACGCCAATGAACCGACCATATGCACTGAGCTCCAATCAACTACTCTCCAGCAAAGGATGGCACACGCCAGTGCCCACTCGATTTTCTGTCCCCCATACTCAATCTGCCAATAGTGCTAGATGGACTATTGATGTCCATACAATCAGCCTGCTCGTCTGGCTAGAACTGGTGTAGCCTGCACGTGGGGATGATGGACGTGCACCGTGGTCCATATCCTGTATGGCGTGATCAAACTGGGTCTCCTAGGTGAATCAAATCGGCTCTGGGGCTGCCTCTCGCTCCTCCTATGCTTGGTCATATTGCTCTCGAAGTCCATAATATACATCACCACCCCCATCATCGTTGGTGCCATCAACACTATGAGTAGACGATGACAATATTCTAGTTTGACCACTTGAGGAAGTGGACCAGCTTCCCATAATCTTTTTGTGACAATAATTACATTGTTTTTCTCTTGTCACCATCTAATGGCACTCCATGCTTCCATGCTCTGTCTACCTTGTTGACTCCCTTGTCACCTCTCCAGTCGCCTCCCCTACCTTCTCCCTTGCTTCCTCCCTTGGGCAGCCATCATCTCACCAATGTACTGTTGCATAAAAAAAAAGGCCATTATTAACTGAGGCACATCAATTGAGACCATTGAAACAACTATGTAGCTATTTATTATTTTTTCTCTGGCACTTATATTTTTCTCTCCATTAAAATAAATTTTCAGAAATTTTTAATAAAATATTGGCCTACTACGGTAGTTGTCAAGGCATTGCCTAGGTGACCATCTTCCAGAAGCCTTGACAACTAGTGTCACCTTGGTTGCCTGGGTAGGTGTTTTGGTCGCCTTGCATCCAAGCCCCCTCCAACACCTTGTGTCGCCTATATGCCGTGACAACTATGCTAATACAACAAAAGTAAATATAGTATAACTTAATAAGCATTATATGCGCTTAAAACACGCTGAAAGTACTTTCATAAATATTTGTTTATTTTTCAAACCAAATAAAATATTTTTCCTTATTATTCCAAATCTTTATAAAATTTTTAAAATATATTTCATAATTTTAAAATAAAAAATTAATTATTTACGGGAAGAAAAAAACCTCTGACTCTTTGAGGTTTGTAGATCGGCCAATGGTGTCTATCATATATATAATTGAGCCCCATCTAGTTGATATAACCCTAAATTTCTTAACCTTTTGTTGAAGGAAAATCCATTTTTAAATCAGAAAATAATAAAATTATATGTAAACAAACAAATTAAATTCAGACACTGTGAGGTCATAGATTGGCCTCCGGTGTCTGACATATAATTAGTATCATCAACCATTTGGCATTTATCTTCTTCTTCTTTTCTTTTTAATTATTATTTAAAAAAAAAAGCTTTCTCAGAAAAAATTCATTGCCTGGAACCAAGGATTAAAGTATCGGTATCGGTCGCCGTATCGGTCGGTCAAAATTAAGATACGTATCGGAGGGTATCGTATCGTATCGGAGATACGCTAAGATACGCTAAAGATACGCACATAAATTGATAGGGAACACATTTTTATACACTTTTGCATAAAAAAACAGTTAAAAAAAGTTATATATAACATGTAGAATGCATAAATACTTAAGTGGAGGGTATCGTATTGATAGACAAATATATTGAGTTGAAAATGTTCAAAATGATGAGGGTATGGTATTGATAGACAAATATATTTTTTTGAGAAAAATCAAAATTTTCCATGTAAGTTGTAGAACACTTGTTTTTACATAACATATAAAAAATCTAAACATTTTTAATCATTGAGCATGAGTAGATCTAAGAAATTTGAAATAAATTGAAACCCTCATTTTCTCTTGAAAAAAGTTTGTAAATCCTTATAAATCCAATGATTTCATGTAATAATGATGCACAAAATGTGATTCTAAGTATGATGAACTAGGGGTGTCAATTCGTGGCCCGAACCGACTAAACCGATCGGGACCGACCGTTTATAGACCGGTCCAGCCCGGACCGTTTATTAAACGTGTCGGGCTTGAGCCCGGCCCGTTTATAAACGGTCGGTCTTGGTTTTGCTACTTGGACCGTCGGGCGCCCGACCGAGACCGACCGTTTAACACCCGATCGAGACCGGCCTATTGTGCACTGGCCTAGCCCGACCCTTTAATGATTGTAGAATACCTATTTTACCCCCCAAATTAGAAAGTAAAAACTAAAAAGTAAAAACATGTTCATATTTTAAATAATGGTTATATTTGGTATCATTTATTAATTTATTGTCATTTTTTTGGGTTTGCATGAGTGGGCCGGAATATAAGAGCACATTTTAAAGAGGGTCCGTTTAAAAACCGGTTAAAGCCCGTTTAACATTAAACATGTCCGTAGCCCAATTAAGGCCCGACTAAAGCCCGATTAAGGTGGCCCGATTATAGCCCGAGGCCGACCGACCGAATATAAAGTGTACCATGCCCTCAATAACTAAGCCCGATTAGTTAAATGGGCGACACGGTGTAGCCTTTGAAAGTCTTTAAGCCCGATTAAGCCCGATCGAAACCGAACCGACCCGACCGGTTGACACCCCTATGATGAACCTTAGATTTGTAAAAAAACTTGAAAATCTAAGGTTAAAATTGAAAAAAGTGAGTAAAGATTCAAGAACTTACTATTCAAAATTTTCAACTTTCAAGTTCAAGGTTCTTCTTGGACTATGTTTTTCTCCTTCTTTGAACCATTCACTTCGACAATGTTTCTTTCAATCTACCATTTGAGTCTCCAAAAAGGTGTGTGAATCAAAGGGGAAGAAAGAAGAGAAATATAGAGAACTATTGGTGAGAGTTTGAAGTGTTTGTTTCAAACAATAAAAGGCACATTCACGGGAATTTTCATATTTTCAGTCGATACGTACCGATACGGTACCGATACAGTACGATACGGTCGATACATACCGATACGTACCGATACTCTCGGGAATTTCCAGATTTTCAAAAGTTCGTATCGTAGAGTATTGTACGTATCGGTACCGATACGGTACGGTACGGTACGATACGCACGATACAGCGATACGTAAAAGGGGGCCCAAAATTCCCCGTAGCGTATCGGTATGTATCGTGCCGATGCCTACCGATACGGATACGTATCGGCCGATACGGCACGATACGCACCGATACTTAAAACCATGCCTGGAACTGTTGAATGTGACCAAATCTTCACCAATATGCGGCAGCAGATCTCTTTAAAGTGTTGCAACAACCCCCAACAATGTATTCTATATGTGGAAAAAAATCCAAGTAAAGGAGGTGTTTTCTCCTTCTCTAAGGCGGAACTAACAACACATGCAAGTTCTTGTCGAAATTTCGACCAAACCTCATGAAATTATGTATTTAAGTGAACTGTTTTGTGTCGATTCGGCGAACGACATGAAACTGAAACAATGCCTGGTGATTTGCCTACCATTTTGTTTTTGTAGTTTCGAAATTAGCGAAATTCATGTTTTTTATTCTTTTAATTAATAATACACAAACCACCTTCCAATTTAGGTTTGCAAATAGAATACCAAGTAATGAAGTGCATCTTCCTTTCCAGACCCAAACCTGACCATAAGAAGGGAGAAAATATTGATTCCAGCTTCTCCATCACCTTTCTAGGCAAGGCAAACTAACCTGTCCAATAGATATAGCTTCCGTGCAAAACTGAATTGATTAATTGAAGACGGTCAACATAGGACAAAATCTACTCTTCATCCCTCAAGTTATCTACAAACCATCTCAAAAAGAGGGGCACATTCTGATGCAGAATTGAGGCTGAACTGGGTTGACCCTTTGGGCAATTTCAACCGAGATGAACCGGGTCCGATTGGACTTTTGGGATCAATAGGATATTTTAGGATTTACTTTATTTAGGAAATATTGAGTTATTTTAATTGGGAAGATATGTAATCTTTTATTTTGGGGATAGCTATTAGACAAGTAGAATTTTCCAATTTTAGTTTTTTACGTTTTTGTTTTGTTAGTCTAAGATTTTAGGACGTAGTTAGAAGTCTTTATTTCAGTTTATTATATAAAGGCATGTAACCCTAGTTATTGGGCAGATTTTGAGAATGAATTGAATTGTATGTTTCGGTGCCGGGTATGATGCAAGATTAGGTCATGTTACCTCCTCCCCCCCCCCCCCCCCGGTGCGATATCTTCTCTTCCTCCCCTGCAACTCTGAGTTCTCTCAGGGGTTTCATTCCTTTCCCTACCGGCCCTCCGTCATAGTCACTAACCTTCAATTTTCCCGAAATCAAAGGCACCCCCTAATATTTAATTGGAAGCTTCATTTCATCAAAACCTGTTATATCCACAAGATTTGTCTAAATCTTGATCAACACCCCCAAGAATAACAGAAGACTTAGGAATGAGACAAATGAAAGTCAAATTAACTGACCTAGGCATATATGTGTTGGAGAAAAACCAGTGCACTGCCTTGATCACATCTGACCCCACCAAATTCCAGGAGGTCTTGGAATTAAAATTTTATTTATTTATTTCTGTGCGGTGAATCTTCTTGGGAAGGTCTTGGAAATCTCCTTGGTAGGGCACAGTAAACAGTGGGTCATCTAATATATGTATGAAATCTGTCAATCTTGTAGGAGAATTATAGAATTAATATGCCCGAGTAACTAGGCGCATGATGCTTCATATTTTATGCCACTGTGAGACATATAAGGGATGATATTATGTAGGCTTATATAAACAAAAAACATATAAATGGTGAACATTCACTGAAAACGTTTTGGCCTGGTGTTTGCCATCCCTTTGTCCTGAATTTGTTCAGAGCACTTTAGGGACTTGATGGCTTTAAATAGGCAATCAATTAAAATAAGCAAACATTTTCCTGATTCACCCTTCACAGTTTCATTGATTTGAATTTTTCGGGACGAGGGAAAACAGTGAAGACTAGAGTGGTGACCAGGGGGGGGGGAGAGAGAGAGAGAGGATTTAAGTCTAGTGATTTTAATCCCTGAAACTCTGGCCCATGGCAGCAACAATGCTGTTGATCTTCAGGTCCCCCTCTTGGCTTTCTCCTTAAGGTCTTAGGTGTCACCATCATCCAAACCAAAGGGGTTTTCAATTCTCTCTCAGAAGAGTGTTGTTATGACCCAGCCGACCAACATTTTTTTGATGGCTTGTACGGACTTCTGTTTGAAACATTCGGGATAAGGCCTTCTTGCTTTTACTTGAAAATAGGAAGTGAATGTATATCATAAACAGGGGGGAGAACCCACCCTGGAAACAATGCCTGGTTCTATTACCTTAAAGACTGATGGGATATGATTTACTATTGAGAAACCTAAATATTGCATTACAATTGAGCTAGTCTTCATTGTTCTCTTAGAAATGCATGTGGTTGCTCTGATACCTCTCCTGTAGAGTTTCACATGCTAATGGGTGTGTGTTCTTCTGTGTTATGAAGAAACGAAGATTAGGTGAGAGCAGTCATGGAGTAGTAAGGTGAGTGTCTAAATATTCAATGATAGTGACTGGTGACACAGTTTATGCATGTGTAACGTGGATATGTTAGTATGATGTAAGATTTAATACTTTATGCATGTCTTGAATGGATCATCTCTCTTTTCACTGGTAAGTTAAATTCATCTCCTTTTGTGCTGTAGAAAGAGTGAACTTAGGTATATTGTTAGAACTGTGAATTATTGCTGTGCAGTTGTAGCTTACACATTTTAGACTGTTCAGTCCCTCTGGACCATCCCTAATCTATGGTCCAACCAAGATCTGCTGTTAAATTAAGGTAATAGGCTCTTCAGAACAAACTTGCTTCTTTCATTTCACAGAAAACATGCCACATTCATTTTGTAGCCTTTGGGATCCCTTGACTCCTCCCTCAGATTCTATTGTTAGTCAAGTAGAACATGATTGAGATACTACTGAAACCGCCCGTTGATGTTAATAAGCCCTGTGGTCAAAGTAAGTTTAGGCTGGTGAGTTATTCAGGTGGCTTGAATGAGTGAGCCTGACTGCAGGAAACTTTAGGTATCTGCTACTTGTATGCATCATTTCCGTGGTGCCTCCATAAATTAGGTTCAAATGTAGGAATAGAGCACTGTTGAAAGGTCCAGGATGCTGTCCAAGATCCAAATAATTACATCACCAGGGATGCTATGGGTTAGCTCATCTCCTAAAAAACTTAACTGCATTGGGTATCTTGATAGACATCATGAGTACCTTGTCATTTTGCTATTGCTGTGGGCTGCGCAAATTGCCTTGGTATTTGCAATGCCATGGTTAAGAAAATAGACCACTCTTTCATGGTGTTGTCATCTTTATAAATCAAAGTGTTTAGCACTTAGAAGTTAGAATTATGTTGTCAGGTTATTGAATTGGTGCCATTGTTTCTTATATTATTCTTCAGTCCAGTTGGTTCAATTCTTCTTAGGTCTTGAGTTTCATAGTCACTGTCTGTTACTCAGATTGAATAATGTGTATTGTGCTAAGTGTTGTATTAGCAGCAAATAATTTGATTTTTTTTTCAATTGATAATTTTGTTTATTCATTCTTCTGTTTGAATTTTGTAGAAATTCAAGGATCGGATAATCTTATCCCCCTTTCACCACAGTGGCTTTTTCCAAAGCCTGGGGAGAGTAAGCCTGGAATAGTGACTGGGGTGAGTTATCCCTAATTTCTCTTGGTTGATTCAAGTGTTTAACATGTCTATATCCACACAAAGTTCTGACAATGTACATTTCTGTGCATAGAGATTCTTCATTAGACCAATCAAAATGCTTATCAACTTTATAATATGGACATAACTTAAAATTCTACTTCAGAGTTTCTGCTTTCTGTTTGTTTACGGTACAGGAATCCAATTTCAGCCCATGTCTGGGTCATGCCACTCGTGCATTTTCGTCAAAATCATCAGGATATGGTGAGGAAATTCAAGGCAATGAGAAGAAAATGGGCTTTTTTCAACCAAGTTTACTTGATACAGAATCTGGTCGCCGGGACAGTTGGCGTGATGAAGAACGAGACACCAATTTCTCTATCCGCAGAGATTGTTGGAGGGAGGGAGATAAAGAGCTTGGTGATGCACGCAAGATGGACCGGTGGATGGAAAACCCCTCTAATAGACACACTGGGGAAGCACGTCGTGTCCCATCTGAGAGGTGGACTGATTCTAAGGAAAGCAGTTATGAGCAACGCCGTGACAGCAAATGGAACACACGTTGGGGGCCAGAAGATAAGGAGTCAGAAAGTAGGCGAGAGAAGTGGCTAGATTCTAGCAGAGATGGTGAAGTGCCTCGCGATAAAGGATTATCTCATCTGAACAATCATGGAAAAGAGGATAAGGAGGGAGACTATTATCGACCATGGCGATCTAACTCCTCCCAATACCGAGGAAGGGGAGAGCCTCATCACCAAAATGTCGCACCTAACAAGCAAACTTTTACATCTGGTCACAGTAGGGGACGAGGAGAAAATGCACCTCCAACATTCTCTGTTGGTTGTGGTAGGGTCAGTTATGGTGGAAGTGCTGTGAATAGAACTTCTTCTCATTCTGTAGGTACTGTTTCAGACAAGGGTGAAAGTGATCATGGGGAGCCTTCCCCTCTAAGTTATAGTCGGACGGAATTGCTTGATATATACAGGACAACTGATTTGAGTTTCTATGGAAAGCCATTAGATGTAGAAGGATCTTCTCTTATGAAGGAAGAACCATTAGAACCCCTGGCACTTTCTGTGCCTACCCTGGAGGAATTGGTAATCGGATTTTCAAGTTCATTGAGTGAAGTTTATGTTATTAGAAATTGGTTTAATTGTTTTTGTTTCTTGATTAGGTCATCCTAAAGGGAATCGACAAGGGCGATATAGTGAGTAGTGGTAGTCCTCAGGTTTCTCAAGAAGGTTCTGTAGGACGGAATTCAACTGATTTGGTGCAAACAAGACGAACAAAACTCGGTATTTTGCCTCTTCATTATACATCTGTAGTGTATCTATATATTTTGTGTGTGTATTTGAGGTGGGCTGGATTGCTGGACAGCCTGGACCCAGCCAGCCCGTTAGCACTCAATATATTGGGTGCCAACAGTATATGCTGCAGTTTCCAGCCCACTTAAGACTAAACCAAAGTTGTCTAAGCATCCTTCTTAGCATACATAATAGGTGTGAAAGGATTATATTGGCAAGTTCCAAGAGAATTTGGTTTTCCATGGCTTATTTTGATTTTCTTTGGACAGGTAGTCGAGAAGATTTACCGTCTTCCATTGATGACTTTAAGTACGAAAGCTCTGAAAATTTAAAAGGTAGGCACTTAAACTATAACATGAGCCTTCTTATGAAAATCATGTTGACACACCTATCTCTGAAGTTGGAAAGAATTGAGAATCTTCAGGCATACCTTGGTAACATATTTAGTCTAGAAAGCACCACTTCTATAAATTATAGTAATGTCAAATTACCATAGAAAGAAATATCTTCCCATCCCCCTGTCATGTACGCTATGTGGGGGAGATAACTATTTGATGGTTGAGACTTGAGACCTTAGTAGAAGAGGTAGACTATTTGATGGTTGAGACCTTAGTAGAAGAGGTAGCATTTAAGTCTTTGAACTACCCATGCCCAACGGAAAGGTCTAAGGCTTAGAGGTGGTACTTTTGATTGATAAATTTAGACTGAGTCTTGTGGAATGCTGTGTCCTGGCTTGCACTTCTTTTTCTATGATGAGTTACCCTAGAATCGGAAGATCAGTACTCCCTTTTTCTGGAGTACACAGGTTTTCCTATGCTTCACTTCCATCTCCTTCAACGCGTTGCTAACCCATTGTCACAAGTTTAGTGGTTTCTGTTCAACCGATGTCTTCTACTCATTATATTTGTGCTCTTTATGCAGCTTTTAGAGAAGATGTTGCTGCCAATAAAAAAATTGATGAGGTGGCAGTTGACAGGGAAATGAATGTACGTGGAAATCCATCTGCCCATTTAGGCACCCCAGGGAGATCTCATTCACTTGGAGAGCGCTCACATTTACCATTGCATGATTGGAGAGATTTTCCAACTGAAGTGAGGCCGGTAACTTCTAGAATGGGATGGTCATATTCACTGAAGGAGCGGGATGCAGAACTGGATAATAATAAAGCAATTCCACCTTCTTACTACAAGGATGAGACTCATTGGCAAGTTGGTGAAGTTGTCCACTCACATATTGGCCGCGACTCCGTTATTAAAAGGCAATCATCTGAAGTTCTTGTCAGGGAACTTGAAACTCGAAAGTTTCTGATGCAGCCTGCTCCTGAGGAGTTATCCCTGTATTATAAAGATCCACAAGGTGAAATTCAAGGCCCTTTTTCTGGAAGTGACCTCATTGGGTGGCTTGAAGCTGGATATTTTAGTACAGACTTGCAAGTCCGCCTTGCAAGTGCTTCACCTGAGACACCTTTCTCATTGCTTGAGGATGTTATGCCACACTTACGAGCAAAAGCAAGGCCTCCACCAGGATTCGGTGCATCGAAACAGAATGAAACTGCAGATACATTAAGTAGGCCGAAGTTCAGCAACATTGGAAAGGTTCCTGCTGCCTCCAGCGAGATTGATATCGTAAAAAATGAACTACGGAGTGGACATGAGTCTGTGAAGACTGAATCTGAGAACAGGTTTTTGGAGTCACTAATGTCCAGTAGTATGAGCAGTCCCCCACTGGAGAAGTTTTCTTTCCCAGAAGGTTCGTTGTCATGGGAATAATTGATTCTGGTTTCAATTAAAGAATGGCCGTTACCCTGTGCAGAAAGGCTTCCCGCGCACTTAAGCAGGGTTCTGAGAGGGTATATAGGTAGACAGCCTTACCCCCTTTATGAGGCTGGTTCCCAGGACTCGAACCCGCACCACTGCGCAGGCGGAAAGAGCCCTTTGCCAATGCTCCAAGCAACGACCCTTAGTGGAGTTAATTCTGTGATACAGCTTATTTGCAACTTCTGTTTTCATTTTTTTGCTGCAATTTGTATGCTTTTTCTGTAGAGCAACTTTCTTAATGGTTTGTTTTGATTTGTAGGTCTGCAAGGTTATACTGGAAATAACTCTGGTGGAATACCCCCAGTGGGATTAGATAGTGGCGGTGACTTAAATTACCTCCTGGCACAAAGAATATCACTGGAGGGCCAGAGATCTCTTTCCAAACCTCATCCATATTGGCCTGGGCAGGATACGGCATCCATGGTTCCTAAGGCAGAGCTTGTACCCGACTCTTCTAGTCACTCAAAACTCCTACCTTCAATGGTAGATGGTCATCCTCAGATTCCTCATCGTCAGAATGTGGACTTGATGTCTATCCTGCAAGGTGGTGCATCTGACAAGTCTTCTTCTGTTAATGGAGTTACCAGTTGGTCAAATTTTCCCGTCCAGAGCGGGTTGGATAACCGGCAAGATAAGATTGATAAGCATCATAATCAACCTTACCCTGTCCAAGCTGCATATGGGATGCAACAACAGAGGATACAACAACAGAATCTGCCATCTTTATCAAATATAATCGCTCAAAACATAGATCATCCTAATGGCATCATAACCCCAGAAAAGCTACTCTCGTCTGGTCTCTCTCAAGATCCACAGATGCTAAGTATATTGCAACAGCAGTACCTATTGACCCAACTTCAATTGCATCCACAGGCACCTGTTCCCACACAACTATCACTGCTAGATAAACTCTTATTGCTTAAGCAGCAACAAAAACAGGAGCAGCAGCAACAGCTATTGCGACAACAACACTTGCTTTCACAGGTTCTGTCCGAGCATCAGTCTCATCAGCCATCTTATGGACATCTACCGGCTGCTGCTGCTGCTGCTGCTGTGGACCATCATGGGCTTCATCCTCATGATGTGTTTCAGAATAAGTCATGGATGCCAGTTTCTAATCTGCAAGATGGTCATGCAGCTAACTTTTCTACTTTGTCCTCGCAACTTTCACAGGATAGTGCTCACGGTGTCAGTACTGAATCCTCTCTACATTTACCACATCAATTTTTAGAGAATCCCACCAACCCAAAGGGTTGGGGTGTTACTATTTCGGAACAGATTGATCACACTAAGCAGAAAGATTCACTATTGGTGCCAACTGTGGTAGATAGCTTGCCCTCAGCAGAAGTAGTGGAAAATTCTTCACTTCAGCCTCCTACATTAGAAGAACATTTGCTTATTTCTGATAGTTGTGCTGCTGTAGTTCAAGCTCAGACATCAGACAGTATTCTCAGAAATGGTAAAGCTGTTGTAGATCTTACCCTGGAAGCTATTTTGACCTCTATACCTGTAGCATCTCCAGAAGTCCTTTCTACTGCTCCATCTTCAGGGACCGACAAGGATGAAATATCCATTTCTGAACAAGTCAATCTTGAGGAGCCTCAAGTTCAAAATGAGCAATGTAAAATTGAGTGCCCCATGGTAAAAGAAGGTAAAAATGCTGAAGCACGTGAGCTAAAGAAGGCGTCAGAGAAGAAGTCCAGAAAGCAAAAATCTTTGAAGGCGCAATCCTCTTTGGACCAGTCAAAGGGAATATCTAAAGCATCTCCTCCACATATGTTGAAGCAATCTGAAACTCTGGGGGTAGAGACAAAATCTGAGACACGCATGGATGTGGGAGAAACAATTCATGGCACATCACAGGTGACAACAGTAGATGGAGGATCTGGGGTATCTACTGTGGAAACACTGGCTTCTCAACTTGCTAAAAATGCCTCGTCTAGTAGAATCTCTAATACTGAAGTCTCAACTGTAGAAGGCAAGGCTGAACCAAGAGAGGTCGAATCTGTTCCACTGCATAACACACAGGCACATTCAGGACTGAGAGCTTGGAAACCTGCTCCTGGTCTCAAAACCAAGTCCCTTCTGGAAATTCAACAGGAAGAACAGTGGAAGGCGCAAATGAAGATGACTATTTCTCAGAATGCCATATCCGTTAACTCCATGAGCTCCTCAACCCCTTGGGCTGGGGTTGTTGTGAATGCAGACCCTAAGACTGTTAGAGATAATCACAAAGATTCAGTTAGTGCACAAATTATCACGGGAAAAGATGAAAGTTCTGTCAAGCCAATGAGCAAAATAAGCCAGTTACATGATCTATTGGCAGAAGAAGTTTTGGCAAAGTCTGGTGAAAAAACTATAAAGGTTACTGACAATAGCTCTAATCTGTTGCCACTACCAGTCAGTTCCCAAGCAGATCTGATTGTTGAAGTAGATGATTTTATTGAAGGTAAAGACACTAAAAAGAGCCGCAAAAAGTCTGCAAAGAGTAAGGGTATGGCTGCAAAGGCTTCAACACCCGTTGCTTCTGCTGATGTGCCGATTGCATCAAGTCCTATTGATAAAGCAAAAAGTTCTCACCAGCTACAGAAAAAGGATGTGTTACTTGCACCACCATCGGGCCCTTCCTTTGGAGATTTTGTGATCTGGAAGGGGGAGGATGCAAATCCTTTACCTGCTCTGGCATGGTCTGCTGACTCGAGTAAGTTAACTAAGCCAACATCACTAAGGGACATCCAAAAGGAACAGGAGAAAAAGGTTTCTTCAGTACAGAACCAAACTCAAATACCAACTCCCCTGAAAGCGCAGTCGAACCGCAACACTCGTGGAAGTGGTTCTACACGGGCAGTTTCTGGGTCATCTCCTTCTAAGGCTGCATCTCCAATTCAAGTCAATTCCTTTGCTCAGGTTCATTCGAAATCTAAGGTAGAGGATGATTTGTTCTGGGGCCCTCTGGATCAATCAAAGCAAGAAGCCAAACAGTATGTTCCTGATGCTACCTGTTAATTTTTATATCACATACTTGCAGTTTATTTGTTGTGATTATTATAATTTAACTATAATAGCATTGTGTATGTAACTTCTTGTTTTGTATTCTTTCGTGACTCCATCAAATCTTTATTAGCTTTAGTCTACTCGCAATGTGGTTGCATCTACAGATTACAAGGCTTGTTTAGCTATTTTTTTAAAGGATAAATCATAAATAACAACTTTATTGAAATCAATCATAGCAGCATATTGGTACCATAGTTTTTAAGGCGGTAAGGCGACAAAGGCGTTTGAGGGTCTTTCGGAGCGCCTTAGCCATAAGGCGGGCATAAAACGTCGCCTTATCGACTAAAGCGTTCATGTGTAATTTTTTTATAAAACCAATCTATTTGGCTCAAATTCTAGTTGAATCTTATTACTCATATGTTAAATAAATATTAAATGTTCATATTCATACCAATGTAAGATATTCATCAAGAAAACAAATCAATAAAGTGAATAAACTAAGTTCATCTTCATCAATCATCAATCATCAATCATAACAACATATTAACATATAATATAAATTCATAATTATGAAACTAAATTATAAATATAAAGAAAAGAAGACATAAAAAAATACAAGTATTTATTATACTTACCTCTATGATGCCAAAATGAGTGCCTAGGCCCTAAGGTCATCCACTATATTTCTACTCCTGTCAAAGAAGAATGAAAGCTCACCGCTGCCGGAGTAAGTTCACTGCTGCTAGAGAAAAATGGTCGCCTAGATCAGTGGTTCTTCCTTGTTCCTTGATTTCTTCTCAAAGTCCTTTCTTAAAACCCTTGACAAAATCTAAACCCTATTTGTGAATCGTGTTTTTGATTTGTTTGTTTTGGTTATTTTTGGTGGAGTAAAGTTGATCCCATACATCTCAAGTGTTAACAAAACCATACACCTGCCAATAAAAAATCTATATTTGGAATTTTCATCAAGTAATTTTAAAATGTGTTTAAAAAAAAAAAAAAACCCCATAAGGCGCCACTTCACATAAGGCGGAGCATTGCCTTACCATCTCTAGACCGCATCAGCGCCAAGGCGCTGGTAAGGCGACGCCTTAGTAGCGCCTTAAAAACTATGATTGGTACAAAGAGGTAAGTAGAAGTACATACTGATACAAATATGAAATAAAAGGGAATAAAATTCCCAAAACAGATTTGGTCATTGGGGTCTAACAATCCCTTGCTTAGCTAACTCATTAGCAACATCATTAGCACTTCGAGGCTGCCAATAGACACTGGTTGGGGTAGCTAGCTGACGTGTGTTACTTCAGTACGATTTACACCCTAAGTTTTAGAAAGCTCCTTCATTTTTCTCTTGCATGTGTCATTATTCTCTTGATTCTCATGTGTTGGCACTGTTAGGTGGATGACGCACTCTTGGAGAGAACATCCAATTTGTGATGTTGGTCAACTCTAGTTTGTTATTTGGTAGTGCTATAGATTTTTTCTTTGCTCATATCAACCATATATTGACATGGTTGAGAATATCCAATTCATCTGTTTTTTTTTTATAAATTTTATTGAATGTTCTAGTGTGGTTAGGAGTCATTTTATGAGTCAAGATAGGGATTTTAGAAGGTCTTTGTATGTGTAATACACTTGGATCAATTGGTGATGATCTGAGTAAAGAATACAAGTATTTTTAAGAGTTGTGATGTTGTTAAGTAGTGCGTATGGGATTGGTACCCAAAACCTGATTTCTTCTCTTTTCTTCTGTTCTCTGTTTTTTTCTACGTGGTTTTTTCTCTTTTTCTTTCCAAGAAGATCGATCTCATCTCCTTTTCCCCTTTCCATCAATCTGATTTCTTCACTTAACAACACAGTTGCTTCCTTTTTCGGATTTGATCAGTGGTTCTGCTTGCATTCGAGATCCATAGTCTGGATTTTCAAATCGCTTTACTTCTCAAGTCAGCCTTATCCCAACTAAATGGGTTCAGCTGCATTACTTTTACTCTTTTTAAATAGAAACAACTGAAAAAAACTTGTGCATACAAAATCTTTTTTTCTCTTTTTTATTCTTTTTCCTGTTACTCTTTTTTCTCTCTTCTTCCACATGTTCTCTTTTTCCTCCCAAGAAGATCGATCTCATCTCTTTTTCCCCCCTTCCATCGATTTGATTGCGTCACTTAACAATGCAGTTGTTTCCTTTTATCTCAGTTTTGATCATTGGGCCTACTTGCATATGGAGATCCGTAATCTGGATTTTCAAATCACATTACTTTTATTCTTGTGAAATAGCAAGGACTGAAAATACTTGTGCCCAAAACTTTCTATTTTCTCTTTTTCGTTTTGTTTTTTCCTCTTTTTAAGGGTCAAATAAGGAATAGAAATGTTATCTGGATGAGGAAAATGTAATGAAAACCATTAGGAAAATGCATGAATTATGGGTGATACGGTTGACTTCACTACTCATTGATTTACAGCTTTTCTTTATCCTATTTTTCCCAGAATCCTTAAGAAATGGAGTAGTGAGTTGATACATTTGTGAGGAACACTGTCGTGGATGAAAAGCTACAACCTTTTCCAAAATCACAGGCAACTCATTCCGAGAAGCTTAAAGCTCAGATCCTCAAAAGGGAAAATCCCATAAAGGAACATTATAACATCAGCATTCCCGTGGTTGATTCTTGATACCATAAAACCCATTCTCTATGATGTGGGCTAGGAAGAAATGATCGGAGTGAAGAAAGGTGCAATGTGAAGTTTGTAACTCTTGTTCTCATCTATTGGGAGAACTTTGACTACAATCCTTCTTCTGGGAAGTGAGGAACTCTCTCTTTACACCCACAGTGGAGTATGCCACTTCTACCTGATGGTGAAGTTACTCAAGTTTACTGGCCCAGATGACTTTTCTAATTTTCTAATGAAAGAACAATAACTCTCCTTGGGTGAGAACTTGTTTTATGAGACTGCCCAAAGAGATTTCTATTTTTAAATCAATTAAAGAACTTAATGGCTTTTGGCACAAAATTTTTACGTCTAGGTGCTCCAGTGGCAGCCTCTGGTGTTAGTAATCAGGGCTTACCATTGAATTTGTTGTGTTTGTGTGTTGTTTGGTTTTGTGTACTTAGCTATTTGGTTTGGTTAGAGTTTGTACTTTCATGTGCACTTATGTCTTGGGTTCGATTGCTCTTCTTCAGTCCTTTTGTTCACCATAATTGCATCCCTCTGTTTGCTTCCGTTACTTTTAACCTCGTTCTGTTTAATTTAGTTATTTTTATTATAAGCAGGTCAGATTTTCCATCTCTTGCAAAGCAGAGCAGTTGGGGATCCAAAGCCACAGCTGTAAAAGGAACTGTAGCAGGATCCACAAGTCGGCAGAAGTCCACGGGAAGCAGATCAGATGATTATTATGTCTCTTCTGCTGGTTCTCAGTCCTCCCTGAGAGGAAAGCAAGACACCATAATCAAGCAGTCAGGTGAGCCTTTTCCCCCCTCCCCTTCCAGAATGTTCTATTGTTTAATTTTAGGCTTCCTGCTGATCTTTAAATATTAATGTTTTGCAGAGGCCATGGACTTCAGAGATTGGTGTGAAAGTGAATCAGTGAGGCTTACTGGGACAAAGGGTACAGTATTGCTACACCGTGGTTTGCAGTATCTTTTATTTTCAAATAATTGCATTTTGATGAATTTTCAGTTGCACAGATATGTTCATAATGATAATATGTTTCTTCATCCTTTTTAAAAAAAAGAAAAATTGTTGTTTGTGTGTGTGTGTGTGTGTGTGTTTGGGGGGCGGGGAGCTAAATCTGGAGTTCAAAATTGTATCTTGTCAGCCAGACCTCATCCTGTCCAAAGCAGAATCCTTGGATCCTGTTGCTCTCCTCTTCGTGGAAGTTGGATGTGACCTTCATCTTTCTGCCTTTTGGGGTAGTCATGCACTCGACTATTGGTGGCATTAATGCATGTATTTTCTTTAAATCTGCAATGCTGTGCAAACTGATGGAAAATTTTGGTTTTAGATGGAAGGTCTTGGGTGTTAATAAATTTTTATTAGGTTGAATTTGTTGCTTTAGATCTGTTACTTGGGATCTAAATGTACATCATTCATTTAGATGGAGAAGGGTCAAGGCGTTAGTGTTTTTTCAATTTTATTGAGCTAATTTTGTTGCCTAAGATCTGTTATTTAGGATCTGTAAGCTTTGGTGCATATCATTCACAGTACTTTTAGTTCTCTCTGCTCATGTTTATAGTCATGTCTGAGTATATATTTTCTTTGTCCACTTGTTCTCCAGATACAAGTTTCCTCGAATTTTGTCTTAAGCAATCAACATCAGAGGCTGAGACGCTTCTGGTAGAGAATCTTGGTTCATTTGATCCTGATCATGAGTTCATTGACAAGTTTCTCAACTACAAGGAGCTGTTGTCAGCTGATGTTATTGATATTGCCTTCCAATCTCGGAACCACCGAAGGGTGGATGGGTTTGGTGCTGGAGATCTAAATACGAAGAGTGTAGGTGATGGAGAATTTGACTCAGACATGGCAGCGGGTCCTGATGGGTCCTCCACTAGGACAGGAGGCAAGAAGAAAGGGAAGAAAGGGAAGAGGGTGAGTCCATCAGTTCTGGGGTTCAACATTGTTAGCAACCGCATCATGATGGGTGAGATTCAAACAGCGGAGGATTAGGATGGTTTGGTAAAGTTGTAAATACATTTGTCTCAAGGACCCTTTGTAAATGTTGTTTTAGGATTTTCTTAACCCAACCCAACCCACCCAACCCCTCCTTCCTTTCTTTTTATTTATAGAGCAACACGAGTGTAGCTCAAGCGATTTTGTGGAACAATATTTAAACGGTAAAGAGCCTTTCTGATTTGTTTATTTTATAGTGCAAGAGATTGTTATGCTGCCAGTGTACAATGATAAGCATCATGGTTGGAAAAGAATCTGCACACTACATGAATGGTGGTGTGGAAAATGGTATCATTCACATTAGGTCGTAGCGATTCTTTTCCCAATATATATTTTCTACGCCAACAAAAGAAAAATCAATTCAAAGGAAAAATGTTTCTTACATGGACCCTGATGGCTCATTTTGCCATGTGGGCAAATGATTAGCCCGTCGGACTGTCAGATAGGAAATTCCATAGAAAATCTATATGTTAAACTTGATGGTCTATTTCAGTCATATAGCCTCACGTTTTTTATAATTTTTGGATCACAAAACAATTCCTTATAGCTAAAAAACAGTTTGATTACGTAGTGTTCGTTAGTATCTCTTTGTGTTTACCTCTCAATTTTCACAATACGAAACATATATGCTATTTCATAGAAGGGGAAGAGAGACACAAGAAGGTGCTAGCGTATGCTATGTAGTGTGGTAGCAGTCTTTTCTCCTAGAATGTAATAACCTCTCGGGTAATATATATTTTGGAGATAAAAAGCAGTAGTACTTGCTTGCATTCCCCCATGGTCAAACACTTGTCCTCGCTTTCACTTTCCCATGTGTCTGGGCGTAACACAAGTAGGTAGCATTTTCTTTCCCTATATTTTGGGAAGAATGATGTCTGATCGTGTTGCCCTTATACTACGAAGGGAGCCAATGAGTAAAGTCAGGAATGCACAGGGGCATGGACCAAGGGGGATTTTTTTATCTTTTTAAGGGATTGGGATTGTATCTGGGCATAGGTTATACGCTACTAGGCAATGTTCTTTTTTGGTGAAAAGAAAATGCATTAGAAGTAACGAAGAGCAAGTCTACCACATCGTTGGTAAAGACCTTGCATATAATTACATTTAGCCTTACTTGCTAGGAGCTTTGTTTTTTTTTTTTTGGGCGGGGGTGTGTGTAGAAAACCAATTTTATTCATCTGCATTCTTAAAAATAGAGACCAAGTGAAAAATATCAGTTACTACACAACTACTGGGATGTTATGGGATGTTTAGGATGTGTGGGTTTTACAATTGCACAACTACCCACTTTCTGATGAAAATTGCCGGTTCTGAGTTCTCTAGATTAGGTCTTCCCAAATGATCACGAATCACCAAACCAACCTAAATTGCATTTGTATTTGGTTTGTTGAACTTTGAGGAGGAACCCAAGAAAAATCTAACTCGGGTTGTCTCTCTGAAGCTAGTGAGCGGATCAAGTCCTCGTAGGAGAATCATTTTCAAAATTGCTCACCGAAGCAACAGATGTCAAAGGGGTTTGAGCGTGTATAAATTTCACATGGGCCATCTGAGCTGTATCAATTACCTTTGTCGTGACCACCTCTTCGGGGAAAATACATAGTCGTTTCTTCCTCGCCCCTTGATACTATGCAATAAAACTACCAAGTCCTGAGCAATCCCAACTCGCATTTCCTAACAAGTTGATAAAAAGAGTCCCAGCTTTGTATCAATGTACCATAGTGTTTATTTCGGAATTAACTCTACGTGATAAAAAGCTACCGAACCAAACTTCCTGTGCAAAGGAACATCTGAAAAGTATATTGATAGAAAATCTATGTAATCACATGGAGATCAGATAAGTATGCAACAACAAATATAGAGTCAGATCTTAGGCGTACCTAAATCCATGACTGAAGAACAAGAACTCCTCAAAGTCTTCTTGTATGCTCATCGTACAACACGATCAATGTTGGTCTGTTCTACCCTCTTTTCCTTTTACTTTAGGTCATTAACCTTACTTAATGGGCCAGTGATAACTATATATAGGGGTGAGGATAGGGACCAACCCTGCAATAAAGTTAGGGTTTCCTCCCCATTAAGGAAACAATACCTTAGGTCCACACATAGTAATAAATATTTCATACCATTAAGGTGTGCTAATAGAATCTAATATCTCCATAGAGATCACTTACCAATAATATTGGATTCTTTCTGCTTACTCTATCTATAGTCAACACCACTAAACCGATTTTAGAAACAAATCTTTGACTATGCTAGCCCACCTAATTGGAAATCTTACAATCTCCCACTTGGGCAGCATATGTCACAAGTTTTAGATTTTAAAATTTATTTAAAATGAATTTTCGGTTTAGATAAACTGAATGTGGCCACAAAAAAAAAAAACAGTGTCGAATGGAGTGCACCTTAAACCAAATGTCTTGGTCCGAATGAGAATTACAAACACCCAACTGTATTGATCATCATATCTAAAGCGATATGAGACCAAATACGTCAAAGTGTTCAAAACATCACCAACTTGGGTTGAAAAATATGAAAGTGTGGTATGAAAATAACATGCAATAGTGATCATCATGTCTATTTCCAAATTGGTCCTGGCTCGAAAACCAAATGAGCCCTATGAGACAGATACCGAATGTCTCATTAACTACAAGCGTCTCTCAAACGCTCAAGCTTCAATCAAATATGCTCATTAGGACTGCGTTCGGATATCCCAAAACACTAGCACTAGACCTCAATCAAACGAAGCTTTGCTAGTGATTGGATGTGTATGTATTGACTGGAACCTCAAATATCGAATGAGGTAAATATACCACATATAACCTCAATTTTCTGTAAAAGGTAAATAAATAAGTGTATACACATAAACAAATGATCATAATAAAAATACATATGTATTCTTGAGAATAATACTAATGCATCATATATATAAAATAAAATTGAAAGTCAAATGGAACTGAACATATTAAGCAAAACTCCCACTAATAAAATACATAAAAAGAACTAACAAGTCCCATATTAGTGACATGCACTTGAAAGACTTTTGAAGTCAAGCCCTTAGTAAGAGGATCTGCAATCATGTTTCCTGTAGCAATCTGTTCCATTGTAATCTGTGACTCTTGAACTTTCTCTCTGACAAAAAATTACTTAATGTCAATGTGTTTAGAGTCTGAAGTACTTTTACTGTTATGAGAGAAACGAATCGCAGCGTAGTTATCACAGAACATCCTCAATGGTTTAGATATAGAATCAACAATCTGTAATAATGTAGTTCTACAGAAATTTATGATTCATGAGTTTACTCCCACTGATCTTTAGATAGACCTATTCGATTCTTTCCATTTTCATAAAGAACCTTAACTTGAACATAATTAACAACCACTGGCTTAGGAGGCTCATCAATTCAAGATTAAAATCTATTATCATAATAGCCAGAGAAATATTAAAGGATTAGCTCCATTCCTAAAATTGGAACCATTCAAAAATTTTAACAGAAAATAGCTAAGAAGTCAAAGCTGACAAATATAATCATACATATTTATCAAAATATACAATATGCAAGAACAGAAGGCATATTAAACTTCCCAACAATATAATTAAATCTAACTAATTGGGCTATTAATCAGATTTATCCCAGTATTCTTTTCAATAACAGTAGAAAAACAAAAACTGGGAAAAGATCCGACGTCATTGGGGTCACACTTGTGGTGGCAAGATCGCCCAACACGTAGTGAAATCTTTCACATGTAAGGCGAGACGCTCAAAACAACACCACTCTGAATATTCCGTCACCTATGGTGGCAAGACAAGAACCTCCAAAGCTATGAAGCCCAAAATGGCACTCTCACACTATCAAGCGAAACCGACCAAATGAAGACTCACCTATGGTGGTAAGAGTACATCATTCGCCATATGGTCTCATTGACTACAACCCATCATGAATAGTCAATAGCTGAGAAATATTTATTTGAACTTATATGTCCTATGTGAACTTGTGATAATGTGCGATTTTATTTAAAAAAAAAATAGAATGTCAACACTCATAACTAAATGCCTCGTGACCAAACCGGATATCACGAATGATAAACATAGTATCGAAGAAAACATCGAAATACCCCAAGTTAGTTTAAAATTCATGAACACGGTTAGTATAGTGCATGATAAAACATGTATAATGCATCTATCACCCTCAATAGGATAATAATTTATTCTCCCACTAATACAAGAGAGTGAAAAACCAGATGACCTATTAAAAATATCAGTTATATGAGTCAAAATCAGTTCATATTATAATTGGATCTAACTGTTGGCTTGAACAAACATGGTCAAAATAGTCAACAACATAAATAGATTTCAGAAATCATTTCAATAAACTAAAATGAAACGATTTTTTTATTTCACTTGCATAAACTGTTTATGGTCTATCCAATCAGTAGACTTCAAAACTGAATTTCATTGAAACTATGATGAAAATAATTAATAAATCATCAATATGTACAAGTAACGTATGATGATCTTGTGTCATAACATCTCAAATGTGAGTATATGTATCATCATTAATATTAATCTTTAAGATATCAATTTTACCCATAAAAGATTTTCACTAAAGCCCATTTAAATAGACCACACCAATAACAAAGTTCAATTTGGTGAGATTCATATTCACTGTAATAACTATATTATTCAAGAGTTATAAATGAAACTATATCATTATCCTTTGGGACAGGAATTCACTGGTCCTCTCATTTTCTTGTATTAACTGTGAAAAGAACAATAACTTTTGAGATCCCCACCTTTGGGATTAAAAACCTTAGGTTACTGTCATTTTCTTTAACTTTGGTGACATCATCTTTAGGAAAATATCATCTACTATACTGCCTTAGGGAAAACCATATAAGAATTAGATACGTCACTTTGATGGAATCCACATCACCCTTTCATGGTTCCCTAGAGATGTGTTATGCAGCTAATCATGTATAGAAACTTACACCCAATTTAATTTTAATATATATTTATTCATCATAGAGTATTCCAAATATGACATGTAAGCACAAAATGACATTAATTTTCTACTTACGTAAATCATAAATGACATTTTCAATATCATGGTTATGATAAACCAATGTAAAAACATTCATAAATAGAAATACAATTTCGAAGTCTTTCTGGAACAAAGACATAACACTACAAATGTTTCAGAATAATTATGAATTTCATCATTCTACTGATCAAACCATAAACAACATTTCATAGTACATAATTCCATCCTCCCACTAGTTTGACTAGTTAAGTAATTATCCATAATATCCCAAGTGCATAATAAAGTGACATCATAATGACCAATGGTATTTTATTATTCACAAGGACTTGAGACTCTCAATATAATTAGTTCCAATCTAAAAAAAACTTCATTAGACATTATGTGAAGATTGATTATTACCAAATAAGACAATTTCAAGTGATAAAATCCTTCACAATCTCACGGCGATCATTAACATAGTCAATTTTCAACATATTAATCAATGACCTCTTGGTTCTATGACTAAATACAAATATATTATATAATTTTTTTTTTAATATACTTATTTGGTTAAAGCCGATCAATGCCGATGACTATTCTGGCGACCCACCAAAAAACCCAAATGGGTAAAAATATGGATCACCAGGTTGGATTTCTAGGTCGACCCAACCGGTTCGGTTAGCTTTTGAACTAGTTCAATCATGTGACCCCAATCATCTTGATTCGGTTGACTTTTGGTTCACTTGGTTCAATTCTTTGAACCATAATAATAAGTTGAACTCTTTAAATAATATATATATATATATATTGGGCTTGAGCCCACCAACCCAAACTTAAGGAACAAACTTAACTCAATGTTGGGCTTTAGCCCGAAGGCTCAAAAGTTATAAACTATATAACCCATTATAAGTGAGGACCATTAAGGGTATAAATGTAAAACCAAAACATAACAGTATTAAAACCCTGAATAAAAGTAAAAGCAAAGGATAACCATATGTATCCCTACGCCTTACCCTTTCTTTGGTTTATTTTAACAAAACAACACAGCCGTCGACCTGCAACTATTTTGCAGGTTTTTTTTTTTTAATTAAATAAATTAAAATCTTACCTTTTTATGCTAATGGGGGAATTGATCCCCTCCTCCCTCAAGCAAAAACAAGACATTACTCAATGTCCTGCAACTTTAAAAGTCAAAGGCCGGTAACACAATCAAGGGTGCCATCGGTCCCGAAAAGACCATCGAATACTCTGGCCTAAATTCAAAATCTCAACGACAAAACTTGAAATCCGATGCCCTCTGTTCTCAAGAGACCCAATTTCCAGAAAACTTGATTGCTTAGGTAGTGGCCCTTAGGGGCTGCAAGCGGCAGCACTGAAGTTTGACAAAGCCTTTAAACCCTCCGGCAAACAAACCCCGGATCGATTGCCAAAATAAAAACAAAAAACTATATGGGGTTCGAGAGTTTGAAGGAAACAATTGTAAGTTATAAGGCTTAAAACTCATCTTGTATTGCCACCCATGGCAGCTATACGGAATGGGGGATGTCCCTAAAACTTCTGGCGAAGGGAGAACTCCTCTGGACAATGACCCATCAGCTAAATCCATGGCTTTGTATAAAATCAGTCCATTGTAAAGGTATGGACATCAACATGCACCCGGCGGAAAACTCAAGAACAAGGAGTAAGGTCTGATATGCGTGTAAGCAGCCATGGCTTGACCGAAAAAACATGCATATTATAGGTTGAATCGAACATTAATTTATACAAAAAAAAAAATGCAGCCCATCGTCTCCATGAACCACTCTGATACCATTGATAGAAAATCTATGTAATCACATGGAGATCAGATAAGCATGCAACAACAAATATAGAGTCAGATCTTAGGCGTACCTAAATCCATGGCTGAAGAATAAGAACTCCTCAAAGTCTTCTTATATTCACGTACAACACGATCAATGTTGGTCTGGTCTACCCTCTTTCCCTTTTACTTTAGGTCATTAGCCTCACTTAATGGGTCAATGATAACTATATATAGGGGTGAGGGTAGGGACCAACCCTGCAATAAAGTTAGGGTTTCTTCCCCATTAAGGAAACAATACCTTAGGTCCACACATAGTAATAAATATTTCATACCATTAAGGTGTGCTAATAGAATCCAATATCTCCATAGAACACTTACCAATAATATTGGATTCTTTCTGCTTACTCCATCTGTAGTCAACACCACTAAATTGATTTTAGAAACAAATCTTTGACTATGTTAACCCACCTAATTGAAAATCTTACATATATGAGTTGTGTCCTCTCTCCACATCTTGGGTAGCAACCATCAATGTTTGGCATTTCGATGCAACAGACTCTCTCCATAGCAAGGCCCTGTGCACATGCTTTTCCATAGAAAAATCCTTATCTTTGGCAAAATATAACAACACCATATTTTCCTCCAACATGTCACTGGTGTGCTTCTACAATGGTAAAACCTTGTAAATTTACAAGCTCGTACTTCAATGTATCTATCTGTGTCTACTAAAGACCAAACACCTCCACATTTCATCTCCAGAGCACTCTACAATGAGAGAGTTTCTGCTACAAGAACAATCCTGATGCCTTAGCCACATCACCCGAATGTACGACCCTCCGTGTCAACGACTCAATAATCAAAGGTGTGTGATCAGAACCTACTATCAAGTGGGAGAAAATCAATGTCTCATCAAAACATACTTCACTAACACAGATTAACCAAAGCCTCGTCCAATCTAACTCTTATGCTAACCACTCCTATCCTCTCATTCCACTCCTATCCTCTCATTCCTCTTTTGCGCAATAGAAGCAGTAGCTCAAATCAAACGCCTTTGAACACCTCGAGACTTGTGCTCGTGTGTTGGATTTCATGCAAAGACGCTCTAAGACATTGGATTTGAGCTGCCACCTCTATTGCGTAGTAGAGGAGGCGAATCCTGTATATATTGGACCATGAGCTCTCAAATCCATCAAGTGACACTCATCCACCATATTCCGGAAAAGGAAATTATCTCTGGCACCCCTCATGTTCTCCCTATCCTTCTCATACGATAGGATGGAATCAAAATCCCTAGACACAAAAAACTATCATTCCTCTCCGTAGTGAATTGTCTGATGCTTTTTTTATTTTTTTTCCACAAAATAAAATATTGCATGATGCTATCCCACACCTTATGGCGTTGAGATCTAATCATTAAGATCACCTTACCCTTCTCTGTTTAATGAACAATTTTAATTCCCTTTAGGAAGGTACAATTTAATTTACTTATAAGTTCAGGATGTAATTTAGCTAAGGAAGCTAGATCAGAGCAGGTTAATCTTTGAACTTATTATAGGGGTGCGATATGTGCTTTTGTAAGTTCTCTAAAACTAATTTCAAATATTTTTGTTTTTATATTAAAAGAAAAAAAATTACATGTATTTATAGATTGGGTTTTTCTTCTCAATGTATCCCTTTAACATGAGCATTGATACTATCAAATGGTCACAACGGAGGATAGTTCTAACTTCGTCAAGAAGAGTGGGAGTGTAACAATGACCCAAGAGTCAAAGCATTCCCAAGGCCAAAACCCCGATTCTTCTGCTTAGGTAGAAGTTGCACCACATCCTCCAAACTTGTTCACACCTCTAGAGATTCATGACCCATTGATGTTGTTCCCTGGATTCCTTGGAGCAGTTTCTGAACTCAGACTTCCACCATGCTTCCTACCACACTATGATTCATTCTGTCAAGCCTACAAAATGGCTCAAATTCATTGAACTCCAAAGGCTGAGCAAGACATGGGAGAGATTGAAAAAAACATGCTCTTTAGTGCTAAGGAAGAAGATCATGAGCTATTGTAAAAGGTGGCCTCCTTACTATCGCACATAACGTGTTTTAAAACCTTGAGACCTATGCGCCAAAATGAACAATGACACGTTAATTGCAATATTCATTAGGAGACCACATTTAGTTTTGTCATCTTTGCTTTATCATTGAAGTGCACAAAATAAGCACCCAAATATGCAATTTTTTTTTTTTTTTTTTTTTTGATGAAGAGTCCAAATATGCAATTTTGCTAAGCCAAAAGAACCGGGCAGAATTTTTTCTATCATAAAAAGAGTCAAAAGTAGATTTTCCGCTACTAATTAGAAACACTACAATTACACCAAAAATAAAATTAGAAACCCCACAAGAATCGCAAAGGGCCCGTTTGTTTAAAGGGGAGTTAGGGGTGGGATTGTTGTAGGCAACGTTTAGTTGGACAAAATTAAAATCCTCAACACCACCAGGGAACCTACTTCGCCGAGGCAGCTTTGCAAAGGTCTATTATGCTCGTTCTCTCGCCGATGATCCGATTTAGCCTTTAAGGTAAAGGACAAAATCAAAATCCTCATCCCACATGATCCCAGTTGCTGAATCCCCCAAAATAAGCAAGGAAAATTTATTGCAAACAGCCACGTTTTCAAGCAATGCAACACATGTACCACTAACCCCCTTCACTATGGACAAAAGAGACTTCAAAGATGACCAGATTCAGTTTTGCTGAAGCTAGAAAGGCCAATTTTTTATGGATTTGTAAGAAAAATAGTGAAAGCCATTGTGAAATTAGTGGTTTCTTTTATTTAAGGACATAATTAAGGTTTTTTGTTTCTGAGTTTCTCTTCCGCATTATCATCTTCTTCATTTTCTTGTTTTAGAAGTTGAAACTTCATGTGGTGAGATGTAGCAGAAGAAGCCATTGCAGGATTTTGGACTATCTTTGAAAAAACGAGAAAGAGGGAAAATTGTAATCTGCAAATAGAAAAGAAAACGAGAGTGAAAGATCATGAGTGAAAAGACCCAATTTCGTTCAAGGCCATTTTCTGAAGTTTTGAAACTGATCGATTGAGCATGACCTCGAAGAATTAGTTTTGCAAGTTCAGGATCGTGATGGAGGTTTGCAGTGGTGGTGGGATGATGGAGGTTTGCGGTTGCACCCAATCGCTCAAGGACATTTTCTGAAGTTCTGAAACTGATCGAATTAGAGTGACCGAGAAGATTTAATTTTGCACCTTCAAGATCAGGATGGAGATTTGCGGTGGTGGTGGGACGATGGAGGTTTACGGCTGCACCCAATTCGTTCAAGGCCATTTTCTGAAGTTCTGAAATTGATCGAACTGAGAGTGCTTGAGAAGAGTTAGGTTCGTGGCTATAACATCGACGATGTCTAATGATTCAGGTTGCTCTTCACAAAATCCTGCAATTTTTGCCAAAATCCCCATCAAAGTCCCATCAATTTGGTGGGTCTTTGGTGAACGCTGAGGTGGGAGAATAAAATGTCCATGTGGGCAGGCAGGAATTATTGCTATGTTTCCTTAAAATTCCACCCCTGTTAAACAAACAACCCAAATCTTGTTAGGGTGGGATGGTTACCAAAACCGTTCTAAACTAACGGCCCAAATGGAACCCATTCAATTTGTGATTATATTCTCATTGAAAACTGAGAGGAAACTCCTCCGTTAGAAACGCACCCCATGGTCCAACCACAAAGAGAGAGAGAGAGAGAGAGAGAGAGAGAGAGAGAGAGAGAGAGAGAGAGAGAGAGAGAGAGAGAGATGCTTGAGGCTTGATGTTTAAAGCAGAAAAAAAAAAAGACACTAACAGTGATGTCGGAGGCGGAAGGGTGGAGAGAAGTTGGGAAAAAAATGTTTGCAATTCCGATCTCGTACAATTCCGTGCAATACCACCTTCAGGCGGTGACACGTGTATTGATACCAATACAATGGTCCAGATCTGATTTAAATGCTTCTTCACAGATTTAATGTTTTATTAGTTATACCAGATTTGGACCATTGTATTGGTATCAATACATGTGTCACCGCCTGAAGGTGGTATTGCACGGAATTGTACGAGATCGGAATTGCAGACGATTTCAACCCGAGAAGTTGTTGCGGGTGCAAGTGTATGGATCAAAATCCTCTGCAGTGAGGAGATTTGGTGGAGAGTGGCAGTGGACCCCTGTCATTGCGACACCTGCCATGAATTAATCCAATGGCCATTACATCTCAACCCATTTTCACAACTTTCAAAATCCACTACCCATTTTACCCGACAACCTGCAGTCCTACCCAAGGAGGCTTGTGAGAGAAAAAAAAAAAAAAAAACACTATGAAGGTTCTGGGATCTTCTCCCTTCGGCTCTGCAAACCATCTCCATCCATGGCCGAAAGAAAAGAAAACGGAAAGGAGATACTTCAGATCACCTTCGCCTCCCCCACTGATGAGGGTAAATATGTCCCTGACCACAGCACAGCCAAGGAGCGATTGAACTACTCGTGCCGAACTACCATCTCGGCCTCTCCTCTGGCCTAGCTGCCACCTCCGCCCAGCATCATCAGGCAGGGCTCCCTGAAATGTGCCTTCATCCACTCCTACATTCAAGGAGCATAATTCCTTATCATAAGGGCAGGACTATCCATTACATGTCATTAGAGGCATCCACTCATCTCACAACTCACACCTCCGAGATAAGAGAAGAATATTCTCGAAAGATACCCTAGAATCTAGAATATTCCTAAAATCAAAGAGCCATCCTCCTTAAGGACTCCACTCCCAGTAGGTCTCTCCACGGACGTTCCCCCTTTCTCTACTCCATCAGCAATCCATAAATACCAAGGTGAGCCTCCATTATGAGGATCGATCACTTCTTTTGACTGAAAACTCTTTTGAGTATCTGCTGTGAAAAAGATGTGTCTTAGGCATCGGAGAGCCCCCAGTCTGGTTAGCTTGGCTCTCCTCTGTCTTCTCTTCTATGCAGATCGACTGAAGCATTAGGAGCTGCAAGGTAAGATTCGCTTGGGCATATCGTACCTCAGCTCGGACCCCTACAAAGAAAACACCATTCCGAATGGCATACGAGATTGAAGCCTTAACCCCTATAGAGGTGACCCAAGCTTTGTTCTGATCGACAGTGTTTGATGCATCATAAAACGAAGCAGGGCTCCAAGCAAACATCGACTTCATAGACGAAGTTTGAGAAGAAGCTCTAGTGCGAAATGAAACCTACAAGCAAAAAAGTGCAGCAGTATCACAACCGAAAGGTTCGGCCATGACGATTCATAGTAGGCGAGTTGGTCATTTGAAAAGTAGCTGTTGCAGACCCGAGAAGTGAAGGCAAGTTAAGCGTGAACTAGGAAGGCCCTTAAATAATCTCCAAAGTGGTTCACCCTGGTACTTACCACTTGCAGACTCAGGGGGTACAGCTATACCAGGAGCATGGAATGTCGAAAATCTCAAAAAAATTTACCAGTAGATCACATTGAAGTCCCGCACGACCGGGTTTGAGTCTTATTGATTTTATATTCTCAGCACCTTGGTTTTCATATTCCAATTATTCAATTTCATTCATGGAGCGAATTGGACTCTATTTCAAAGCAATGTATTTGTTACAAGTGCATGCCACATATCAATAAATGAAGAAGCTTCTCTTAAGTATCCAGCTCATTAAGACCGAGCTCCAGCTCGGTACCTCTCAAGACCGAGCCCCAGCTCGGCACTACTAAGACTAAACCCAAGTTTGACACCTCAAAACCTTAACATCTAAGGCATTAAGACCAAGCTCCAACTTGGCAACGTCTAAAACTAAGCCACAGCTCGGCACTACCAAGACCAAACCTAGGATTAGCACCTCAAGACCTTAACATCTAAGGCATTAAGACCTAGTTCTAGCTCGGCAATGTCTAAGACCAAGCCCCAGCTCGGCACTACCAAGACCAAACCTAAGTTTGGCACCTCAAGACCTTAACATCTAAAGCATGAAGACCGAGCTTCAGCTCGACAATGTCTAAGACGGAGCCCCAACTCAGCACTACCAAGGCCAAACCTAGATTTGGCACCTCAAGACAACATCTAAGGTTTTAAGATCGAGCTTCAACTCAGTAACATCTATGGTAGAGTCCCAGCTCGGCACTACCAAAGCCAAACCCATATTTGGCATCTCAAGACCTTAACATCTAAGGCATCAAGACTTAGATCAGCTTGGCAACGTCTAAGACCAAGCTTCAGCATGGCGTCACTACGGTCTAAGTCTAGGCATAACACTTCAGAAGATTAAGATGTACAAGATAAATCCAATCTCAACTAGATAATAGAACTACACTTACAGGGAAATAAAAGAGGCACAACGACTGAAAAGAAAACATTTTTCATTAATAAAAGAGGAAAAAAACCCTCAAAATTACACTATTCCCGAAGGAGACATTTATATAAAAAAAAATAAAAAATAAAACTACATTACTCCCAAAGGAAGAAGAAAGAAAAAAAAGGATAAGATAGCATCAAAATTGCAGGGATTGGGGGGCTAGTTTAGGAGAGAGCGAGCTAGTTCATTTGACTGCTTTTGGGTCGGCTTGAGTCACCTCTTCATCAACCTCGACTTTTTCGACGAGCTGCACTGAAGAAGTGGGGGCAGGAGCACGCTGCTCATAGTCTGACAGATCGTAGTCTGGCGTCTTGCCAATGACGAAATGAATGGCATCGTTTGAGCTGGCCTGGAATGAGGTGATGTTGACGTCAACTAACCATTTTTGACCAACTTTGGAGTTCAGCCACCTCTCAGCAGCAACCTCATCGTTCGCCGTCAGCTCGGCTTGATGCTTCCATTCCAGCTCAGTAATCCGAGCTACAAGTTTAGCCTCCTTTTTTCTGCTGGACTCTTGAGCCTCGATGATCTCTCTCTAGAGCGTGTCCTTCTTCTTGACTAGGTCACTGTTGACCCGGAGTTGCTTGGCAACTTCGCACTCCAGCTCGCCAGCCCTCAACTCGGCATCTTTGGCGCTCTGCTCCTCAGCCCGGGCCCTTTTCTTCTCAGCCTCCTGCTGGCCCGTGATCATGTGCACGTCCCCCCTGAGATGCCTCACCTCATCTTCTCCATCAAATAGGCGACGACCATGTTCTCAAATAGATGAGCCGCATCAATTGAGAAGTTGAAGCCCTGTAAAGATTCAACAGAGTGGTTAGGAATATTCAAATATCAGAACCATACAAGATGGAGGTTGTGGTAACTTACATCGTCGATCCGCATGTACATCAAGTCTGCAAAGTCTACATTCGATAACTTCTTCGCACAGGCGATGTCCCTCTTAGGGCGGCTTCGACAACACCATGCCTGAGCATTGTTGGGATCAAGCACGGTGCCGTTCTCAATCAACTCCTCCAGTGTGGTGGGAGGCTTCTGCCCAGCCTGCACCTCTTCATCAGAGGAGCACCTCCTCTTCTGGCCTTCCCGGCCTTAAGCCTCCTGGTCAGACGTGTCGAGCTGCCCGGTGCCCTTATCTTCAGAAGGGCCTAGTGGCTCCTTGCCCTTCAAATTGCCCGGGGCCCCATACTGAGCTGTGTATTAGACTGGCGGGGGCATCTCCTTGTCGGGCATCAGCTTTCCTAACTTGCCCCCAATCATGATGGGTGAGGCATTTTGGCCCGTGCCAGGAGGTCAAATGGTCTTCACACCAGAGCCAGGGCTCGGCATGGCCTTGCCCTTGTCCGTAGTCTTCTTGGTGGCCTGCTCGTCTGCCTCCTTCTTCCTTGCCTCCACAGCCGCCCCGGCAAGGACCTTGTTATCTACCTTCACGTTCACCACTACAAAACAAAGATGAGTTGTGCTGAGTTAGAACAAAGACCAAGCTGACCTAAAGAGACAACTAGACTCAATTAAACCCTCACCAGGGACTTCACTTAGCTCCCACTCTCGGAGGAAGTCTTCGTCCTGCAGCATCCGGATGTCCATGGCCTCCCCACCCAAACACATTTGATAGGTTTGGAGATCGGCCATGGATAGGTTAGGAGCTCGGTTCAACACCGACAGAGTGGGCCTCACCCAACTTCTCTTGAAGGGGTTCCCCTCCATTGCCACATAGAAATACCTCTCATTCCACTTCTTCACTGAGGAGGGCATGTTGATAAACATCTTCAAATCATTGTAGGGATCGTCCATGTCCCTCTTAGTGAAGTAGTACCACCCCAAGGTGTGCCTCTTCACTAAGAACATCTTACGGAAGACCTCCAACGTCGTAGTTACGCCCAACTTCAAGAAGAACACCTCAAAGCCGAGAATAGTGCACCAGGAGTTCAAGGTGAGTTGGCTTGGGGCGAGACACTAGTACTTCAGAACCGAGCTGACCAACTCGGGCACTGAAATCCTAAGGCCGCTCTGGAAGGCGACGTCGTAGAGGGCCACCTCGTCCCCAGAGGCGTCTACACGTTCATCTTTATCTGGGACGCACATCACCACATAATTGGGGATACCATACCAACCCCGGATCAAGTCTAGAACTTTGGGCTTAAGAATGCTTGGGGTGTTGATAGTAGTTTTCTTTTCTCCGACGGATGAAGCAAAGCCTTCTCCCTCAGACTCTGCAAGGCCTACCTTAGGGACTTCAATGCCTGATGGACCTGCCACTGAATTGCCTGCTATCGCGGCACTAGGGGGTTGAGCTGGGGCGACCAAGCCAGGATCACCCTTGGTCGGGACTGTCACAGATGAGACCACCCTCGATAGAGCCTGAGCTGCCACTAGAGCCTGAGCTACCTTCAGAGCCTAGACCGCTTGAAGTGTCATCACTGAAGGATGAAGGATTGGGAATGGGACACTCTGGGTGGTTTTTCCCAGGCCTCACGGCCATGCTGGGAGAGTTAGGGTCACAGGGACGACATATCAAGATCATCAGGATTGACGCTAGGAAACACGGAGGGCTGAGTGGAAGAAGAACGATGAGTGACAACCATAGTACTATCTTACTTAATGGTTGAAGGACGAGCTTGAAAGTGACACACTGGAGAAGAGGAGTTGATGAGGACGAGCTAGTTGGAGAAGCTGATTGGTTGTATTCAAGACACCGGGCTACTCTGAGATCCTGTAGATGACCGCGCTGAGACTAGGAGCGAGCTGAACTGACTTTAACGCTAGAACAAATGCGAAGTCTTCTGGGAAAAAATATGTCCTATTAATAGGTGAAGGCGATGGAAAATGGACGGCTGGATCTGACTGAGATCAATGGTGAACCAAAGCAGTCTCTTCGCCTGCCTGAGGTGAAGTTACGACGCTGTGACATGTGGCAGAACCAGCGTTTTTCGCGCTGAACAAACGACGCACACGTGCGAAAGTCAACTGAATTTAATCCTCTAGTTGTCCAAACCGAACTAATAGAGCAAGGGGTTGGTGATGAGGGTAAATATGTCCTTGACCACAGCACAGCCAAGGAGTGATTGAACTACTTATGTCTAGTTCCCACCTCAACCTCTTCGCAGGCCGACCTGCCACCTCGGCCTCTACTCATGCCGTACTGCCATCTCGGCCCCTCATCAGGCCGAGCTACCACCTCGGCATCTCCTTAGGCTGAACTGCCACCTCGGCCTCTCCTCTAGTCGAGCTGCCACCTCGGCCAGGCATCATCAGGTAGGGCTCCCAGAAACGTGCCTTCATCTACTCCTACATTTAAGGAACGTAATTCTTGATCATAAGGGCAGGACTCTATCCATTACACGTCATTAGAGGCACCACCCCGCTCACAACCCACACCTCCGAGATAAGAGAAGCATATTCCTGAAAGATACCCTAGAATCTGAAATATTCCTAGAATCAGAGAGCCATTCTCCTTAAGGACTCCACGCCCAGTAGTCTCTTCGCGGATGATCTCCTTTTCTCTACTCCATCAACAACCTATAAATACCAAGATAAGCTTCCATTATGAGGATCGATCACTTCTTTTGACTCAAAACACTTTTGAATATTTGTTGTGGAATGATCAAACTTAGGCATCAGAGAGTCCCCCGTTAGATCAGCTCGGCTCTCCCCTATCTTCTCTTCTGTGCAGATCGACTAAAGCATCAGGAGTTGCAAGGAAGGATCGACTGATCAATTTTTACATCACCCACAATGGCTGCTGCTTTTTTCGGTTACCTAAACCTGATTTCACGAAGTGGGGTGGGTCATATCGAAAAACCAATGTCCAAGCTAGCCTTGTTTTCTCTGTGAAGGCGAGCGAGTTTCAAGAGGCAATCACGGCTAGCTAGAGGTAGCAGAGAGATTCTCAAGTTGTGGTAGTTAGCATCACATGCGATGGAGGAATCACGGGAAGAGAGAAGGGGGAGGGAGAGGCGAAGGGGCTGGTGTTACGGAGTGAAGGAATCAGGGCAGTGGTTGCAGCGATGCATGGGAGAGGCAAGGCTTAAAAAATCACTGAATTGGATCAATTGGTCACAGATCCCAATTTCCCAACGAGATGAACCGGTCATTTCTCGATTAAATCATCAAAAACAGGGAAATATTCCATTGATCTACCGATTCTAGGACCGATTAATCCAATTCCTTGGTTAGAATCGGTCAAATAGGAGTGAATTGTTCGAATTGAACGCTATCGATTCTGAGTTAAATTGACCCATTTCGGACCCGACTCACCGATTTTTGAAACCTGGGAGGGGCAGATGCAATCAATAATACTGTAATGGAGAAATGTGTGATGGTAAAAAACGTGTTATTACAACACCAACGCTAATGTACAGATAGCCTTTCCCATTTGGTATTTAACATTAAAAAGGTAACCCCTTCAATGAAGACAAGAGATAAAAAGCTGCTTGATTTTCCAACAATTGTTTGAACACGAGAAAGTCCACGGAGAACAGTAAAATTCACGATCACCTGCAACAAAAGAAATCGCACGATGAAGACAAGAGAAAATGACAAAAACATGGAAATAAGCCAATCTTTCCGACCAAATTAAGCCCTTTAAACTTATTAAATTACAAAAGGCCTACCTTTATTTAAAAAATATCCTGGTGATGGAGCACGGGACAAGTTGCTTGGAAGTAAGTGGCTGATAGCCGGTACGAAATGAGACCCCCATGTGACTTTGCATGGGAAGGGCCCTACAGCCCCTGGCCAACGACCTGACGTCTCTTCCCACCTCCACACTTGATGTGACCAGCAGGACCCTACCTAGTAAGTATCTTCACTGTCACGATACCAACCACAGTAACGCCACACCATCAGATGGGAATCCCAAATGTATCATTCGGATGATGCAGATTCGTAAACGTTTTCAAGATCGGTGCATCTAAATCCATACTTCCATGCTCGCGCCAAATCAGAATCCACAGCATCAACCACTCTGATATTTTTGCAATTTTCTAACTTTCCAGACAGACTCCACCGTACACCCCCATAGCACAGCTTATACGTGGAGCAATCCCCGTTTCAACTTTCAAATCCATCATTCATTGTGTATGATATATCCACCCACCCCACATCTGGCGGTCTATAATAAAACTCCCCAAACAACGGTTCAACTCAACAGACAGTCGCACATGAGAGGGGCAGCTGTGGGGGATTTGGGAATAGAGAATCAACTCTAGACAAAGGAGAGAGATAGCCCCACTTCCATTCAAAATTATATAAACCCCCATGTGTCAATTTTACAAGGCATTGTCAAAACTACTCTGGACAAAGGGCGGGAAATTAAAAAAGAAGAGGCTGATACGAAATTTCTTGTTCCTCCGTTGTGTTCCCTTCCGAAACCAACTATTTTGAACCCCCTCCACTCCCCCTAAACCACGGGATGGGTTTGAGAAGGGCAGCAACCGCTCATAACTGCTATTTGAAAAAACAACCAACGGCTATATACGTGAAAGTATGTGGGGATATAACCACTAACGACTTTTTGAACCAAGTACCACCCAAACAACATAATTTTGTCCATGAAGAAAGCTGATAAGAGTCGCCAACAATCTCCAACCCAACCTTCCTTCTTCCCTGTAAAGTGATGAGACGAGGGCATCCATGAAAACAGAACACAAACTGTTAATGGTGCCTGGATGACTTGGCATCTTCAACACCATCGTCATCATCTTCATCATCATCATCTTCATCTCTCTTCCTCTTCGCCTGGGAAGAAGTTGACGGATGGAGCTTCACCTCGCTACCATACACATCCTCTTCATCTGCAACCTCCTCCTCCTCAGCATCATCCTCTTCATTGCCTGGCTCCAAATCACTACCTCCAGCATCTTCTTCAGCCTGCCCAATTGGCTGAACCAGGTACTCAGCCCCATAATCTTCTTCCTGCAATTCAAAAGCATTTCATCTCAGTAACACAGGAGGAATAAAAACAGCATATTGATACCCTTGCTGCTATCAAATGCAAACAAATAGAATAGGGGAACATTTTCTAGTATCCAGAAGAGTTCGCTAGAGCTCTTATCTAGCGCCCCTGATAAATACAACCAAATCATTTGACATGTATCAGGCAGTAAATGGTTCCTCCTTGAACAATCTACTAAGTCACATCATTAGAACTTGTAATGCTAACTTGAATAGAGAGACGGGCAAACATAAAACAAACACATTGGGCACATTTAGGAACCAAGTGGCATCAAAATATATAAAAATAATAGAATGCCATGATATTGAAGCACCAGAGCAATTTTAATCATTCTGTTGGACAACCTTGCTTTTAATCAGATTCATTCTAGAGGACAAATGCATGATAAGCCAAATGTATGAAAGGAACATGATGGCATCAAACATGTACAACAATTTAGCGAGCCATGGGTTGAAAAAACTTTTACCATTGAATCATCAATTCACACACCACAATCAAATGAAAAAGCTAAACATTAGTTTGTTTCACTTCATTGGAAGTTAAGGTGCCCTTTTTATCCATAGCATCTTACTAATAAATATGAAACCACCAAACCAAACCAAATGCGGGTCTCATTAACCTCCCAAAAATTAAATTAAATTCAGGAAATTAAGTATATCACCAACAGATATCAACTGACTCACAATACTGAAACTCAATTCTATCCAATCATTATACCAATGAGACAATCAGTTTCATCAATAGAAGCTTCTGCTTTCCCCATCGGGTATACTACATAAATTAGGAAAGCAACCCTGCTCCCATTAAACAGAAGACAGCAATTGCCAAAGCACCAAAACACACATTTGCATACTTCAAACCCCGGATGACAACATGTAGGGATTTGCCTCAAAATAAAATTCTCAAAGATCAATGACATATAATGGACATTAGAATAAGGATTACAGGTTGAAAATCAAAGCAATGGATCTACCAAAAAAAGGAATAAAATCTGGGGAATTACAATAACTAATCCCAACATAAAAATAAGGGGTATAATAAAGTAAAAAGTACATATTCTAACTAAACAGCACTAGCTACAGAAACATTAAAAAAATAGCAGTGTCATGAGAAATACTTTCATTGACAACAAAGACAACTCAATTTTTTTAAGTGTGTATGAAATCTTGTCATCCTGTTTTGAGTATGAAAATTCCAATTACTGCCATCAATTATACACAAAAGCATCAGGCTTTCCACTGGCAGCATAGGCACCTTACTTCTTGCTATTGTTTATGTAATCGTGGACCAGGTGTGTAAGAGAAGAAAATCAAATTACTAATTATTTATTAAGAATAGCAGTAATAAGATATATCAGGGAAGAAGTAGCTATAAATTGGACGATGCCCAGAATTGAGGGGCTACAGCTCCCTCACATCCTAAAAGATAAGGAGCCATCCTTGCATAATTCTAAAGCTATGGCTACTGTGCCTATGCTGCAGGCTAGGTTTCCATTCAAACTAGAAGCAAGCAATCTTCCACCTCTATACCAATGTCAGCATAATACTATACCAATATATACACAGAACTGTGACAAGCATGCAAGTACTAATCTTTACTAATGAATGGAGTTAAAACAGACAATGAAACACCAGGTAACAAATCATTGGCAACTATTATGAGGCTCATATCAACTATCCCCAACAAAAGGGAACTCTTTCAACAAATTAAGTAAGCCGCCAGTTATTTAACAAAGAAATCCTTGGGGCAACACAAATTCTGCAGTAACCAAGAACCAAAGCACAGTGAGCATAAAAGAATTGCGACGCATGCTAAGGAAAAATAAATAAATTAAAATAAACAAAGAGCCTCTTGCAGAGGTAGAGAAAGAAAAAGCAGAGTTTTCACCTCATCGTCACCGTCATCTTCTTCATAGTCTCCTTCTTCAACGCCCTGCTCCTCCTCCCCAATCTCTCCATTTTCGTCTTCCTCTCCCTGTTCATGGCCATCAATCTCACCTTCGGTGCTAGTCAGACGCCCCGTAATTCCAGGCTCTGCATCTTCCTCATCGTCCTCTACCTCATCTTCGTCATCCTCGTCTTCACCACCATCATCCTCTTCGACCCCATCTTCCTCATCATCACTGTCCTCAATCTCATGAACCTCGACAACATCCTCATCTTCAGCATCGTCTTCATCAATCTCCTCACCCAAATCTTCTTCTTCTTCGTCTTCTACATCTTCCTCATCCTCGTCTCCGTCTGTTGAGGCCGCCACCCGATAGCCATTAGACTGATGATGCGAAATCGATCCATTCGCGACTCTGGTTATCTCTGTCTCCTCTTCGTCCGCATCGCTCTCCTCATCCTCATCAACATCGACAAGGACTCTTCCACCCCCAACGCTGCCACCATTACCCATCTTCCCCGACCGATCTTCACCATCAATTTCTCCACTCCCAGGATCATCCTCTTCGTCATCTTCATCATCTTCCTCCTCCTCATCAGACTCTGGCCGCTCATTCTCATCGGCATCCATCTTGTCCAAGTACTTTAGAGATTTGATCAATCCAAAGACCTTAGATCGGTAATCTTTGATCCGCGTGACAGGACACTCATAGAGATCGAGCGAGACAAGCTTGAGCTGCGCAAGTGGAGCCAGGTCTTCCAGGAATTGGATTCGATTGTTAGAGAGATCAAGGTCCCGAAGCGACTCCAGACCGGCTTCAACGAGAAATTCAAGGCCGCCAGCAATACGATTGTCAGAGAGGATAAGCTTCTGCAGATGACGAAGACGAGGAAACTTCTCTAGGGAAGAAACACCAACGTTTGCAATGGAGAGGTGCTCGAGGTTCTCAAATTTCTCTAGCAAGATTGGAGGAGGCAGACGGCCCTGTACGCATTTCACTGCGCCATCCAGGGTTAAGGAACGTGCAGAAGCGCAATCGGTTTGGCCGTCGAGCGCCGTTTCCACAGCCCTCTCCCAAACCTCATCCATTAAAGAGCAGAAACCCTAAATTTCAACAACAACAACAACAGAAAACCAAAACAAACAAGGAAATTAAACCGCACAGAAATCACGAAAATCTAAGGTATTATCACCACTCTCTAGCACAGAGGATCAACCTCAACATCTCCAAATCCAAACGAATGAAAGCAACTCAACCCTACACTCGACAAATCATTGAAGTACAAACCCTAACCCTAAACTGATTTAAAACCCTAGTTCGCAGGGGAGATTGATAGCCTTTCTTCTCCTCCTATACCTCTGCGTGTCTGCTGCTGTACTGCAAGAGAAAGAGGAATGCGAAAACCTAAACGCTCATGTTTCTCTCTCTCTTCTCCTCCTTCCTTTTCTAGTGGCGCTAGCTTCACCGCAACCAGCAAGGACTCACGAGCCGCGGTCCAGGTTCGTGTTTCGAAGGGTTAAACCGGTTCCGATAGAGGAATCGAGACTGTGTTCTATTTGTGTTTCCTTGTTGCTGGATTTGTTCTACCGTTGGATTCAATATGCGCGGATCGCTGACGTGGAGGAAATTTTGAACGGCAGAGATTTGACTTCGATGTGTTTGTTTCTGAAGAGCGGTGAACGGGTGATAAAGATATGAAGGACAAGAGAGTCATATCTTCTCAGATATGTAGGATACGTCAACTTCGGGGTTTATATTGGGATGGTTATTGAAATTGCCCCTGAATCACCAGAAAATAGCGAATATGCCATTATTTATTTTTTTATTTTTTTGGTAAGGGCGAATATGCCATTATTGATCGAGGTGGATTCAACCAGCAGCATCGATCTCTTCCTCCCACTCCCAATAGGATTATTCTAATAAGATTGGTGCTGAAGTTTCGGAGATGGAGTCGGAGATAAAAAGAGAACGGTAAATGCGTAATTCACCTAATCCAGAGTGAGAATGATTAACCAAAGTACGTTGGAGTAGGAGTGTCAATTCCACGCTCTCACCGATAGGTCGGAATGTCGGATCAAACCTGACATGTTTATGGTCTGACTTAGACTGACCCGATTAATAAATGTGTTGAACCTGACACATTTATAAATAGGTAATATATGGTGTAACCACCTAGCCCGACGGAGCCCGACTGACCTGATACATTTACAAGCCCGATTTTTATTTTTTTTTAATACTATTTGTATTTAGTCGTAAGGGTATGTGATATATACAATTTAGATGGTAGTAATTACTACATGAACATTCATCTTTTTTATGCATAGTTTAATTGATTTGAACTTACAAAACTTGGGTTATGTAGGCATAGTTTAATTGATTCGAGTTTCGTGGGTTAAAGATCGAGTACTTTAGTAATTTAGTTACTTTGCGCATCTTTGGCTTAATTCATTTTAACTATTGGATATTTTTCTTTGCTATGCCCATCTTTGCCTCATTTTTTTTGTATTCCTCTTCAAGCACATTTAATGGAACAATTTTAAAGAGGACCTGTTTAAAGCCCATTTAAAGTTAAATAGGTCTATAGCCCGATTAAGGCCCGTTTATGGTTACCCGATTAAAGCCCAAGACCGACCGACCCAATTATTAATCGTACCATGTCCCCCAAAGCTAGGCTCATGTACTTAAATGGACATTCACATTGTAAGGCTTCCAAGTGGTCAAGCCAAATTAGGCTCGACGGAGATCGGCCCGACCGACTGGTTGACACCCCTATGTTGGAGTTTGGTCCATCGGGAACCGAATGGGTGGACCGATGGTCAACCCCGGTGCTTTCCTTACTAAGTGCATGTTTGGTTCGATTATTTTGTTGGTACATGTGTTTGATTCTGGATGTAATTCTCTTTGAGAGTTTTTGTTAGAACAATTTTCTTAGGAGAAGAACTACTTGGTTACCTTGGGTCTGATATTTGATTTTAAGTGGAAAATTGTTTCATTACCTTAAGTCTGTCTGTCGATTCTTTCTGGATAACGGGTTGGTTTGCCTTACTCTCTCAATTTTGTTCCTTTATAATTTATAAAACAAAAATAATAATAATGGAATGATGGTTTATAAAAAGCCACTACAAGGTTTGAGAAAAATTATATGTCCTGTTAGGCATTTCTATTACAATTTTTTACAAAATACAAATTGCAATACAAAGCTTTTGTAGTAAAAACTATGTTGTCGTAGTGTTGATCCTTAACTGAAATTAGATGAGAAAAGACTTGAAATAGATGTTGAATCACCACCACAACTGAAGAAGCTTCGAACAGAGTAGAGGTTGAGTCACACTTGTAGTGTGCCTTTAAGGTAATTAATGCCCTCTACTGCTAAGAATTGTTTTGCACCTATACCTCCAAGATAAAACAACCTCCCACTAGAAGATAAGGTAATTCTTCTAGTCCCTTCTAGGAGCAAAAAGCAATAGCACAGCAGCCCCCCTCTAGCCTTACACAAGACTTAGAGAAAATGGAAGGAAGAGAATACTTGTATAATTACAATAAGTAGAAATGGATGGAATGTCAATGTGTGAATATCTATATTTGCAAGATATTTGGTTGAGTTTATATAGACCCAAAACCAACCCTTGCACCATCTTGAATTCCCAAAGAGTAACCTCCAACTAATGGTAAGTTAATTAGAGAATAATGGCATATGGACATAAATTGAGAATTAATTCAATAAATTGAATGAATCCCAATCAATTCCTTAGCCCACCACCCCACTCATAATAGTGATTATGAATGGACTTTAGGACTTAACCCACCTTCCCACTCATGGTAGTAACTATGAATGAACTTTAGAGCACTCATATAATGACACTGGTCATTTACTTCCATTTGGCAATAACCTATGGTATGAATTAAGAATTAATTTCATAAACGAAATTAATCTCAATCAATTCTCTTTGCCCATCTCTCCACTCATGGTAATGACCATGAATAGAATTTAGGGCACCCATAGGGTGTTATTTTTTTCCACTACCTTGACCCCAAGGGTCCCACACCATAATAAGACAATCAAAACACATAAAAGAAATACTTCATTTTGAAACGTAAATATAATAAAATAGATATAAAATCTAACAATCCCCCACAAGTTTCAAATGACACGAATGACACATGTGCTATGACTGTATTAGACACTATAGGACGCATAGTTGTACGTGGCTTTCGGACTTGAACCTACATTAGGTTTAATGAACCACGCTATAGAGTACGGGTAAAGTCAGACTCCTTGAATCTTTCTTCATTGGTGTAGCTGACGAACCCATCAACCACATCTCATAAGTCGACTTTTTGAGCTACCCATCATATAATCACTTTAGACTTTTGAACCGGCCATGTCCTTTATCTTGGATCCATGAATGTTTAGAGAACTTGCCTATAAGTTCTCATCGACGGTGGCCACACCCCCTACATTCACTTAGGTTAGTCCCCGATGTGCACCACAATTAACACACCCCCACATTTCTTGGGATTGGACTAATTAAGAGTTTTTCCGCTCAACCTTTCTCCTTATTGTGGTACTACCATCACCATCTACATCTTGGAATGAATACTTAAATAACCACTAGTACTGAACTAGTCATTCCATAACTTCGTTTGTACCCCTTGAACCTAATTTAGGCATTAAGCCTCTTCACATAGATAGGGTGTCCATCACATGACTTAAGGATTGGGCATCAACCCCATTCTTGTAGATGCACTACACAAGTTCTTGACAGACATAGGCTTTGTGAACATGTCAGTTTGGTTACTTTCTGACTTCACATAATGATAGCTATCGTTCCTTGATATATGTACTGTCTCATAAGATTGTGTCTAGGGGTGTGTGCTTCTTTTTACCATTGTATATCCAGTTCTTGGCTATATGTATAGCCACTTGATTATCACAATGTAGTGATATCGATGGCGTCGATTTTTACCATAATGGAATATCCGTCATTAAGTTTATAAGCCATTCGGCTTCCATTCCTGCCTTTTCTAAGGCTATGAACTCAGCTTCCATAGTAGAGCCCATCCCACAAGATTGCTTTGTGGACTTCCATGAGATGGCACTGCCTGCTAGTGTAAATACATACCCACTAGTAGCTAAGGACTCATTTGTACCCGAGATCCAATTTGCATCACAGTTCCCTTCCAACACCGCTGGTTTACCACTATAGTGCAAAGTATAGTTTATAGTACCTTTTAGGTACCTCAACAACCTATCAACCAAGCTCCAATGCTCCTTACTTGGATTGTGAGTATGTTGACTCAACTTTCCTACTGCAAGAGTAATATCAGAACGCGTACAATTCATTAGATATGTGACTAAACCAATAATTTGTGCATACCTTTTTTGATTCACTGGTTCACCCAAGTTTCTTTTCAAATGACATCCCATATCAAAAGATGTTTTCACTGTTGAAACTTCATGGTGCCCATACTTTTTAAGTATATTTTCTACATAATGTGCTTGGGATAGTGAAATATTATTCTTACTTGATGATCTTGATCCCAAGGATCATATCAACCTCTCCAAGTTCTTTGTGTCAAAACTAGACATAAAAAGTTTCTTAGGTTGATTCACTATCAACCAAGCTCCAATGCTCCTTACTTGGATTGTGAGTATGTTGACTCAACTTTCCTACTGCAAGAGTAATATCAGAACGCGTACAATTCATTAGATATGTGACTAAACCAATAATTTGTGCATACCTTTTTTGATTCACTGGTTCACCCAAGTTTCTTTTCAAATGACATCCCATATCAAAAGATGTTTTCACTGCTGAAACTTCATGGTGCCCATACTTTTTAAGTATATTTTCTACATAATGTGCTTGGGATAGTGAAATATTATTCTTACTTGATGATCTTGATCCCAAGGATCATATCAACCTCTCCAAGTTCTTTGTGTCAAAACTAGACATAAAAAGTTTCTTAGCTTGATTCACTATTTCCAAGTTTGTTCTCATTATCAGCATATCATCTACAAATAGCAGTATGAATACGGTCTTACCACCATGAAACCTGCTATATAAGTACCTTTCAACGTCGTTCACAACGAAACCATTTGAAATTAAAACTTTGTCTAATTTTTCATACCATTGCTTTGGCACCTACTTCATTCCATATAAAGATTTTCGAAGCTTACAAACTTTTTACTCTTGTCCATATAAAACACAACCTTCTTGTTGCTTTATGTAAATTTCCTCCTCTAAGTCCCCATTTAGAAATGTCATTTTCACATCCATTTGATAGTTGACCAGGTTATGTATTGAAGTCATTGCTAACATAACCCTTACTATGGCAATTCTAGAAACTGGGGCAAATGTGTCAAAGTAATCAATGTTAGACTTTTACCTAAACCCTTTGACTATAAGTCTGGCTTTGAAACGATCAAGTGACCCATCACTTTTTAGCTTCTTTTGAAATATCCACTTAGTTTCCAAAGTTTTAAAACCAATTGGTAAATTTACCAATTCCCAAGTATTATTCTCCAAGATTGAATCTAGTTCACTCTTGATTGCCTCCTTCCAAAAGACGGCATCTGATGATGTAATAGCCCCTTTGTATGTAAGAGGATCATTGTCTACTAAATAGATAAGCCACTCATCATTCGAACATTTGGGTCTTTTGAGTCACTTGTTCAAATTCTTAATTGGTAACCCTTTCATTTGACTCCATTTTTTCATAAGTCAATTGACTATCCTTACTTGTAGGTAACTTGGACTTAAAGGGAAATATATTTTCAAAGAACTCAACATCCCTTGATTCTATGATGTTATTTATTTCAATAACATCATCCATGACTTTAATCACCATGAACCGGTATGTAGTACTATTTGTAACATATCCCAAAAACAGACAATCACATGTTTTTTGTTTCAATTTTCTTTTCTTAGTATCCAGTAATAATTCCTTAGCCAACACAACTCCAAATCTGCAAGTGTTTTAGACTTGGTTTCCTTCCAAACCATTTCTCAAATGGAATCATACCAATCTTGTTATGTGAGATTCTATTTGATAGATAACATGCCGTTAACATGGCTTCCCCCCACATATCAAGTGGTACACTTGAACTCAATAACATAGAATTCATCATCTCTTTAAGAGATCTATTTTTCCTTTCAACAACCTCATTGGATTTTGGTTAGTATAGAGCGGTTGTTTCATGGATAATTCCATTTTCGTCACAAAACTTTTCAAGATTAAAATACTCAGTCCCTCTATCAGTTCTAAGTCTTTTAACATTCTTGTCAAGTTGATTTTCAACTTCTTTTTGTAAGATATAAATCACTTTCCTACCTCATCCTTTGATTTGAGTAAATAAATCATGGTATACCTGGTGTGGTCATCTACGAAGGTTATGACATAGTTGTTTCTTCCCCTAAATTCATATGACTTATAGTCACTCAAGTCACTATGGATCAATTCCAAGAGATCACTCTTTCTATCCACAGTTTTATGAGGCTTTTTGGTTAACTTTGCCTCTACACAAGTTGTACACTTGTTCATAGGGGGTTCCACCTTATTGGTGATCATGTCTAACTTGCATAGTTTGGTGATATACTTCACACTACTATGACCCAACCTACCATGCCACAAATCAAAAGAAATAGTAGGGACAATAATGTAAGCAGAAGAAGCATTAGCTTTATCAATTACAACATTTTCAACGCTTAATACAATAACCCCTCACTAAGGTATCCCTTCCCCACAAATACATTATTCCTAGTGATAACCGTCTTATCACTCTCAAAAGCTAATTTTATTCATACTTTATTAAGCAAAGGAACTGAAATTAAATTACGCCTAATGTCCGGCACATAGAGGACATTGGTGAGAACCATAGTCTTCCCTAAAGTGAGCTTCAACATTACTTTTCCTTTCTCCATAATAGGGGCACTTTGAAAATTTTCCGTGAATACCTTTTCATCTCCCATCCTCATAGAATAAGAGGAGAACATCTTTAGATCACTACAAATGTGTCTTGTAGCACCGGTATCCAATACCCAATCCTTTGGCTTTCTAACCAAATTTGCTTCTGTGACCATAGTTATCAAGACGTTATCTTCAACTTGGTTCACCTTTTCAGATTTTTTCTTTTTGAATCGAAAATCTTTCTTGAAGTGCCTTGGCTTACCGCACACATATCAAGTGATTTTCTTCTTCTTAAAAGAAGACTCATCATTGTTTTGACGGTTCTTCCTTTTCTTATCTTGTTTGTTGGTTTCTACCAAGTTCGCTTTTAAGCGTTTCTCCCCAAGGTCTTTTTCACTCTTGTCCTTGTTTCGATTATTTTCTTCAATTTTGATCCTTACAATCGACTAGTCCAAGGTCAACTTCGTCTTCTTATGTTTCATTGACAACTTGAAAGCATCCCAAGTAGATGGAAGCTTTTCAATCAAGGCACTAGTCACAAATTCTTCTGGTAGAACCATTTTTTTCCTTCGCTAGCTTTCCAACCAAGATTTGAAATTTATCAATTTAGTTCGAAATGATGGCACAAATTTAAAAAGTTAGCCACCAAGTACTTTTTTGAGCCAACATTTTCAAGAGAGTACTTATTTACCAAAACATTCTAAATCGAAATCACATACTCCAATAAACTATACACCTGGTATAATTCATTGGATAATGTATTCAATATTCGATTTTTACATTGGTAATCCGCTAGAATCCAAACCACCCTTTTGCCCTCCTTTACAGGATCATTGCTTTTTTCCGACATGGGTTCAGTCAAAGCAAGTCACACCCCGTTCACACTGAACCGGAGCGGTGACCGAGTTAACACCGGTTAACCCAAACCTGCCAGGATCATCAGATACTGTATTCCACCACAGCATACACACTCTAACATCAATTCATCAGATCAGCGGAAGACTAAAATTTACCTGTAAATAATTCCCATATACTTGATACCCCAAATGATGATACCATAATTATATACATTTGGGCCCGAAGGCATGATATATATACACAAAAAGAATAAAGTTCAAATATCAAGTATATACAGGAATTTATCAAAATCATCAGAGTACACAGCTCGGCTCGGTAATGGGGCTCAACACGGCCTCAAAACTGCTGTCCCGCAGCACAGCTCTCACACGCGCAGTCTACGCCGTGCTCAAACTCGTCAGGGGTCCACCAGTCCTCCTCAGGAAACTCGACTGTGGGACCCACCCCATGCTCCTCAGATGCATGACCTGCAAAATCATCTAAAAAGGGGTGTATACGTGGAATGAGCTCACTAGCTCAGTAAGTAGAGAGGTGGACCACACACAACAGTCCACACATCACAACATATCATATGCACTACATGCCATGCAAGTCATTTTAAATCACATACACCTAGTCAACATTACTAAGTCTTTGGTTTTAGTGCTACTACAACCACAGTGCGCGTATACTCCGGGTACGAGCCGCGAACTCCCTCCCGCGATACGCCCATAGGGCTGTTGGAGAAGGCCCACCGTGAGTACTCGGAAAATAAAGACAATACCGTCCACCGGCTCTCAACAGAAATGTAAATAAATTAAATGACAGTGCTGACTCCAGCAATTTAAAATCAGTACGATTGGCCCTCTTGAAATACCACCGGGGTTGCCGGCTGTCCTACACGACTCGTCGGGCGTAATGCCTAACCGCCACAGTGTCCGACAACCGCGACCCCTGCTTCCCCCCAAATGGCAACCCAACACCTCAACCCCTGTTGGGAAGGGTCGTAGCACGGATGGTGAGAATCCTAATACCGCATGCTCCTATATGCAGTACGACTGCATAGTGCCTCCGTGTCCCATACCACGGGCCACCAATGCATTCGTTTCCAAGCCGACCACGGCATCTAGTCTATCAATGCATTATGCAACATGATGTACACATTCAACATATAACATCACATTCAATTTGCATTTGAAAAGTAAACATAGCATAAATGCACATCAAAGTGTGGAATGACTAATCTATATAGCACATTCATGATGACATGACTAGATTAGATATGGTTAAATGAATTCCAAACAAATGCCTTGAAACAAGGCCACACGTCCTCTCTCCACTTACTTGTAGCGTACAAGGAGTCCCGCTCGGTACGGGTGAGATCCGGAGCGAATCGGGAAGGCTTTGGTGAACCTAACAAAATTGAGCGGGGTTAGTACTTCACCATTTTAGAATCAAAATTAATGAAATCCGACGTCAAAATCGTGTTTAGAACGTCGAAAGAAGGTCCCACGCCCGATTTGGGCTCGATCGGACCCAAAAATCACATTCTGGCCACTCGGGTGGGTCACTCAGGTGGGTTGTCTACCCACCGGTCCTACCCGCCGGTTTTGGACCGGCGGGTATGGACCCACCGGTAGGACCCACCGGTCCTACCCGCCGGTTTGGCCAGAACCCCCCTGGTCCTCTCAGGTGGGTGCCTCAGGTGGGTTGTCTACCCACCGGTCCTACCCGCCGGTTTTGGCGGAAAAACTCCAGTTTCTTCTCAACTTCCCCCATTCCTTGGGGACCCAAATAGGGCTTTTCTCAACCCAATCCTCACACCTTTAAAGTCCCATAGGAGGGTTCTAGCTTAGATCCAAGTTAGATTCAAGTGAGGGGAACCATCTTACCTTCTTTGCTCAAGAATGACTTCAAACCCTCCAAATCACTTCCAACTCACAATGCTCCTTCTACCTTGACAATATCTCTTCAAATCCTTCAAGATCAACACATAAATCATCTATTAAACCTTAGATCCATCATTTCAAGAGGTGTTTACAAGATCTTAAGAAATCATAATCGAATCAAGGGTTTAAAGCGTGGGTTTGGCGAATGTTTATAAAACCCAGCTTTTCTTACCTCCAACTGTAGATCTCGAGTTGAAGATTACTCTCCCGGCACCGGAATGGCAAGATCGAGCTTCGGCGCCGCTGAAATCCTTCCTTTCTTCTTCTTCCTTTCTTCTTCCCTTTCTTTTTCTCTTTCCTCTTTACTTTTCTCACCAAACGTACGAGGGTAATAAATGGAAAGAAAAGAAGTCATAAAGCTTTATATACTATTCCTACTTAAGTGAATAGTGATGGATGGGTCACTCAGGTGGGTGGGTGTACCCACCTGACATACCCATCCGAGAGTCAAAACTTGGGATTTTGACCGGGCTCGGACCTCGGCTCAAACCCCACCCCAGGCATACATTGTAGCCTACGTATATATCTTAAAATACAGATATAATACCTTTTTTATCCGTACATAGCCTTATGGTAGGTGCACGTACACGGTTTGGGCACTCCCGTCTCTTCTGGCACTGGCTCGGACTTGTCGGGCCAGCCGGTGTTTAAGGTCACCCGTGCCATCATAGCCCATAAGGAACTCGCTCTAACATCCTCTGGCTCGGTTCCTGCATGGTTAAACCGGTTCAACCACGAAATCAGATCGGGTTTAAGAAGCGGGATATTACATCCTCCCCCTGCTCCATGAGGGATGATAGCACAGGATGTAGTTGTCATCATTAATGGTATAATACAAGAAATTCAGCAGTAACAGCGTGAGATTATGAATGAGACACATAATCAGATTGCTATCGCCATCCAAACTAGAGAGACATTACTGGACCCTCCACCTGTGCAACTAACACCCCCTGCTACCCATTCAACTCCACCATCGATGCAAAGGACTCATAAAAATGTACAATTAAAATCTCAGACTGTACCAATAGTTTCTGCACCACCAGGACAAACTATTTCTCAGAACCCATCTATTGTTCCTGTGTGGACCGACACCTCAAAGCTGATGGAGAAATTCCAGAAGTACTAGCCTCTCTACTTTAGTGGTGTGACACATGATCCATTTGCACTAGCTAAATGGGTAGAGGGTGTGGAAAAGATATTTATGATACTGGGTTGCACTAATGAATAGAAGATAACCTGTGCCACCTACCAGCTGCAGAATAAAGCCTATGAATGGTGGAAAGCCACAAAACCCATATTGATAGCTGCTCACCCTAATCCCACTTGGGAACAATTTATTGAGGCTTTCTATGGGAACTACTTCCTAGAAAGTGTAAGGGACCAAAAGGAGGCTGAGTTCATAGCTCTAGCTCAAGGGCCAAAATTTGTTCTCGAATATCAGCAAGAGTATGAAGAGTTGTACTATTTTGCACCAGAGCATCTGAAGAGAGATAGGGCTAAGGCTAAGAAGTTTGAAAAGGATCTCAGGACGATAATTGGTGCATTATTAGTGGCACACCACTTCCAAACCAATGCACAGGTGGATCAAACGGCCAAATCTATAGAGGACAAACAAAGAGATAATTATCAAACTCTAGCAACAAGGGGAGCAGACACACTGATTGGCGGCAGATGTTTCATTAAGGCAATTAGAATACCTTACATTACTCCAACTACACCTCACTCCACTAGACCAGAAATTGGCCAAGCATCACAACATCCTAGGCCAACAACAACAGTGGTACCTCAACAAGTGGATTCATCTTCGTGCTTCCGATATAGTCAATTTGGGCATATGGCTATATCATGTCCCCAAAAGAAGTGGTGTTTTATATGTAATCAACTTGGATATATAGTTTAGATAGTGTCCACAAAATATGTCAGGGGACCCGTATGTGATGCCCTCAACATCTGCACCTGGTCATCTAGCTCAGACACAGCAAGGTATTGGATCACAAGGAGGGGTATTCCCAGAAAAAGTGGAAGAGGCTAAGCATACATCTGAGGTGGCCACATGTACATTGTTGATATTGATTACACCCTCATATTTATTATTGGATTATAGTACATCACATTCATTTGTATCTTCAACTATTGCTGCTAAGATGAATAGTAGGCTAAAGGTTTTGACAAACAATTAATTGTTGAAACACTCACTGGAAATGAAGTAGGATTGGGGAAAGTGTATGAGCCATGCCCCATACAAGTCTATGGATGGGACATGATTGCTCACCTGAATCATGGTGGATATGCATAACGTTGATGTCATTTTAGACATGGATTGTTTATCCGTCTGTGTGTGTGCTATATATTGAGAAGAAGGTTATAATCAAGCTTTGAGATGGAGGTGAAACTGTTTACAAATGATAGAAGGATAAAGAAGTACAGGAAGCTGGCTATATCTGCACTTGGAGTGTAAAAGTTATTAAATTAAGGGTATGAAGCCTACTTAGAACCCATTGTATATACAACCAAGATAAACAAATCTCTAGAGAAAATAGAGATAGTGAAGGAGGTTCCACATGCATTTCCTGAAGCTTTGTTAGACCATCCTCGGATCGAGGAACACAAATCATTATTGACTTGATCCTTGGAACAACATCTGTGTCTAAAGCTCCACATAGGATGGCAGAAGCGTAGAACACCCTGTAATAGGAAGCAATGAATAGGGAAAATTTGAGATCAGTTGGAATGTAAGTAGTTGGGAAGTTGTTAACTGGTCAATAACCAAAGTTAGTAGACATCCCAACACGCAAATATAGGGATGGACATGTCACCTAAAGTGGGGATATTACACGATGTCTTCGCCATGTCCAAATTGAAAATGTACAACCTCTAGAGGTATGTGAGTCAATACTGAGCACCACATATCTTTGGACTGACACTCTACGAGAATTCGTGAGTACCCCAAGTACATTATCAATCACATAACAACAATTCAATTTCTAGGACAAAATTTTTGTAAGGTGGGGGGGATATTACACCCATGTCCAAAATCCCAAGCAAATTTGAACTTTTGGACATGGGTAATACAACCCAAGTGACAACCACCAGTAAATTGTGGATTTTCCGAGCTTTAATAGTAAAATGTACCCAGGGGTGGGGCCTACACACTGAAAACACCCTAGGAAGGCCACATTCAACTTAAGGATGTAATTTCATACAAAGGGAACCAATTCGGTCTTCACTAGTGAACACTTCCAGTAAAACATAAGCCAAAACCTGCTTATTTGGCCATGGAGCCAGGGACCTTGCATCCGTGTAGCTCAAACCCAATCCCAAGGATGGAACAACATAATTAGAAATGGATTAATATATTGGGACACACCAAGGTGGGTCCCATTAGCGTCAAATGACGGATTAACCTAGTAATGAATGAAAACCTATTATTTTTCCAAACAAGCCTTAGGCAACTTGAATGACTATAAATAGAAGTCTTTACACATTTTTTTCATTCTGACCAAACTAAAAGCAAGAGAAGAGAGAAAGGAAGAAGAAGAAGAAGAAGAAGAAGAAGAATGAGTAGGGCAAGGGAGGAGGAAGAAGAGAGGAGCAAGGGGAGCACCTACCCATCTAAGGTAAGTCATCTCTCTCTCGCTGTACCTTCTAAGTAGTCATCTCTCTCTCTCTTCCATTTTCACTCTCCATTAAAGCTAATGAAGATCACCTCAACTGAATCTGTCCATCCACTTACCTAATGTATAAATCGATTGGGGGATTTGATGTTGGGGACTTGTCTTAGCAAGATCCATGGTTAAATTTGAACCCATGAACCCTCCTTAGTGAAATCCCCATTTCAAACCCCAATTTGGCAAAAACAAAACTAGAAATGGGAAAATTTCTTAAAATCCGCCTTCCCACTTGTCAAGACTACAAGTTGGGAGAAGGATTTAGTGTAAGAGACTTATCATAGCAAGATTGATGGATCAATTTGAGTCCATGAACCCTCCCTAATGAAATCCCCAATTTGGGTAACTAAACCTTAGAAATGGTGGGTTTTGTCCAAACCCTTTATACCCCACGATTCAAACCCAAAACTGGGTTGAGGAAAATGAAATTCAATACATGTATAGTGGATTGGGGTGACTGTATAAGCCATTAGTGGTCACCACATAAACACTCAACTGGAATTTTCTAATTTAGCTTAGTCGCGACTTGAACTTTGGGGAAATTTGAGAGCATTGTGTAAACCCATCTTAACCAACCCATTGATTACACTTAATATAAGTTAATTGAAGTGCGTGAACATCCCCCATGTATAAATCAGCCCTATAGTCATAAAGCCCCAATTTAAGAACGATTTCAAAGAAAAGAGAAATAGGAAATGAAACTAGAACATGTGCCTAGGGTCTCATTTCTTTATGGGCGATTTAATTTCTTAAAAATCTTATGTATCCTAGGAGTAGAACCAAGAGGTGACAAGACAACGAGGCGTGAGGCCATCGGCTGTCCATCATCACCTAGGACTCAAGGTGAGGGGATTTTGTGCTATTTTATGGAGTGTTTATAACAAAAGAGGCCCTGGTAGGGATTTAGAGCCTAATTGAAGCTTTAGGAATGAATGATGATTTATTTGGGAAGGAATCAGATGCCAAAATATCCTATTTAAATGCATTAAAAAATCATGAAGAGCTTTAGGCAGAGAAATCTCTCATAACATGCCTTAAGCATGGTGATAGGAATTCAAAATTCTTTCACCTTTATGCTAAGATTAGAAGGGCAAGAAACATTATCAGAATATTGCATAAATCTGATGGGTCCAAGATCTGTGACAGAGATGGGACTGCAAGCTATATGATAGATTACTTTCAATCTTTTCATAGGAGTTCGTCTGTCTTTGAGCACTTGGATTTTCTTGACTCCATTCCTACTCTAGTTGATGAGGAAGACTTGCTCTCTTTGGATGCTATCCCGGGTGTAGTTGAAATCAAGAATGCTGTTTAGGATCTTGACCTGCATAGCTCCCCTAGGCCTGATGGCTTCCCTGGGTATTTTTTTCTCCATTGTTGGGAGGTGGTGGAAGGTGATTTTGTTAGAGTGGTCAAAGATTTCTTTCTCTCAGGTATAATGCCCCCAGGATCAAATAATAAATTCTTATCTTTGATTCCAAAAGTTACCGGAGCCAACTCGCTTGACAAGTTCCGCCCTTTATGTATGGGGAATTTTGTATGCAAAGTTATATCTAAAATCTTAGCTACAAAAATGTCTTTTTTGTTGCTAAGATTGATTTCTGAAGAGCACGGGGCATTCCAAAAATGGAAGTTGATTCACACTAATATTGGTTTGGCTTCTAAGCTAGCTAATATTATGTTTTTAGCCACTAGAAGGGAGGAGGTTTGGGAATTAAAATTAAAATTCATAAGGCTTTGATTACTATTTCCTGGGATTTTTTACTACTAGCGTTGAAGCAATTTGAGTTGTCTGATAGGTTGGTGAACTGGATTCAACAGGTCCTTTGCTCTTCAAAAATTTTAATTCTTTTGAATGGTGGTCCTGTGGGTTATTTCAATATTGAGAGAGGCTTAAGGCAAGAGGATCCCATGTCTCCTATTCTCTCTATTCTTATGGAGGAGGTATTGTGTAGAGGGATGCAAGCTCTCATCCAAGATGGGAAAATCAAGCCCTTTCAGGGGCCTAGAGGTGAGGTAATGCCAGTCCATCTTTTATTCACAGACGACATAATTATTTTTATGAATGCATCTATTAAATATGTTCATAATCTTAATGTATTCCTGAGGAAGTATCAAGAATTTTCTAGCCAGCATGTTAATTTAGATAAAAGCAACTTCATGGGGAGAATCAGACATGCTCGTATCAGAGATATTTCTGATGTTTTGGGCATCTCGATTTGTAACTTTCCTACCAAATATCTTAGGGTTCAGATCTTTATAGCTAGAGTGAAGAAGAATTTTCTGTTTCCTATCTTAGGCAAGGTCAAAGAGCGCATGGCAGGATGGAAAGGAAAGCTTCTTTCAATGGCTGGAAGAGTTCAGTTGGTGCGCTTTGTGATTATGGGAATGCCTTCTCACAACTTGGCTATTTATTGGTGGTCAAATGCTCTTATTAGCTTGATGGAGAGGTGGATGAGGAACTTCATATGGACTGGTGACATGGACAGCTCCAAAGCAGTGACAGTTAAATGGAAGCAGGTCTGTAAGCCTAGGGATGAAGGAGGCTTAGGGATTCGTAGGCTTCGTGACTTGAACAAATCCTTATTGTGCAAGCAAGTTTGGAACATCAAGCATGGGAACTCAAAAATGAGTAGGTTTTTTATGGCTATATTTTTAAAGAATGGAAATATAAAATCATCGTTTAAGTCTTCTTTTGTTTGGCCTGACTTTCACAAAGTTTGGAATTTTGTTTCAAACAGAGAGCGATGGATTGTTGGTAATGGGCATGATATTAGACTCTGGTCTGACATCTGGATAGGAGATAAATCTATTGCAGAGACATGTGGATTAGATTCTAAGTTCTTAAAAAACTCTTCTTTGAAGGTGGTTGATGTCATTCATAATCCTCAATAATGTGTTTTACCTTCTGTTCAATCCCTTCTTCTTCATCATTGCTTTGATGCTACGCGCTCTATTACCTTGCCACTTTCAAACTTGAAAGATAGATGTGTTTGGAGCTGTACTTCCTCGGGCATTTTTTCTTCCTTCTCTATGTGGGAGGAGATAAGGAAACGCAACCCAAAGGTTCCATGGAGCTCCTTGGTTTGGGGGATGCTCATGCAACCAAGACAGTCCACCTTTGGGTGGCGATTAATGCATAAAAAAACTCCCAACAGATGATGTCATTTTAGCTAAAGGAATCCGTTTGGCATCCAAATGCAACTTATGTGAAGAGCAAGCTGAGTCTTTTAATCACCTATTCATGGGCTATAAATTTGCTATGATGATATGGAACAAGTTCCTTGACTATTTTGGAGTGTCTTGGCCTAATATTGAAGATCTTTCTCAACTAGTTCAATGGTGGATTAGAAAGTGCAAGGCACTGGTTCTTAAGGAGCCTTGGTCCATGGGGTTAGTCGTCGTGGCTGAAAACATATGGAAGAAAGGAATTCTAAGAGGTATGAGGGTAGAATGCTCTCTCAATTCTTTGTCTTTGAAAAGATTAAAAGAGATTTTCAAGTCTCTAAAATCTCCATCTTTGACAGATTGTCTCATATCTCTGATCTTATGTCCTACTGGGGTCTGGGTTTGATTATTAATCCTAAACGTCCTCTAGAGATTTTGGAAATCTTTTGGTGTAAGCCTCCTTCTGGTTGGGCTAAATTTAATGTGGATGGTAGCTCCATGGGCAACCCTGGTAGGGCTGGTGTAGGTGGAGTTTTTCGAAATGATCTTATGGTTGTGATTGGCTCTTTTAAGAGATTTCTTGGGATTCAAACTAATAATGTAGCAGAATTTCAAGGTTTGATGGAAGGCATTCATATGGCCAAAGATATGAGAGCGACTTCTCTCTAGATTGAGTCAGACTCTGCGGCGATGGTGGTGGTCGTCCAAGCTAGATCAATTCCATAGTTTGTTGCCCAAGAATGGATCTCCCTCGAGCCTTACTTGCTCTCCATTGTTTGGAAGATATCTCACTGTTTTAGGGAGGCAAACAGTATAGCCAATTTTTTCTCTTGGGATGCAGAAAAATCAGGATCTTCAGAGAAAAATGTTCAGCTTCCTAAGCACATTTGGGATGAGGTAGCTCATGATGCCAAGTCTAGGCCTAGATTTCGATTTTAAGTTCTTTTCTGCATTTTCCCCCTGCTAATGGCAATGCTGAAGTTGGAGGGAAAATTCGGATTTTGAGTTATTGATGTATTTCTTTTTCTATTCTCTTTAATGAAATTCTGAATCTTTAGCGAAAAAAATAACATGTCATCCACGCATGCATTAATGTTAGTTGCGTGCTAAACTAGTTTTTCCGATTACATATTAAATTATGGATATTGATTGTATTGTTGTTTATAACATGGTGCATTGCATATAATAAACTTGTTTTGTTTGGTGAATGTGATGTTGCGTGATAGTATGATAGTCTGTGGATGAGCATGACTATGATGTGGTATGTGTCATAATAGAATGCATTGGGTTAGGAGAATGACCACTTTGATGCTAAAGCCCTTGCCAATAGGGGTTTATGTATTGGCCATCCCACAACATAGCATGGAGACCTAAAGGGGTTCTCTGGACCATAACTGTGACTGGCCTACAGCTCGGATGACCCGAAGGGGTTCTCTGGACTAGGACCGTGGCTATTGGGTGGGATTATTGATTAGGGGTTTTCAGGTAGTTGAAGGGGTTCTCCGGACCGGAACCTACAGGCTCTTAACTCGCAACTAGCATATATCGTTGGAAGGCTAAAGGGGATCTCCGGACTAGCAAACCAGGTATATTCCCTATGTTGCAGTGGCGCTAATAACCAATATAGACTTAGAATCTATTGGGCTAGGAAAACAACCCAGGTGCTACAACCCTTGCCAATAAGGGTTTATGTATTGGTCATCCTACAGCACAGCATGGAGACCTGAAGGGGTTCTTTAGACCAGGACCGTGACTGTCCTAGAGCTCGGATGACCCAAGACCAGGACAGTGACTATAGGGTAGGAATATTCATTAGGGGTTTGTAGATAGCCGAAGGGGTTCTCCAGATCAGAACCCGCAGGCTCTTGACTTGCAACTAGCCTATATCGCTAGAAGGCCAAAGGGGTTCTCCAGACCGGTGAACCAGGGATATCCCCTATGTTGCAGTAGCACTCAGACTCTAATTTAAATTAGTTTTATTTACATGAGGTACTGGCTGTCCTATAGCTCGGGTGATCGATGGGTTTTTGGGGACCATGGCTATAGGGTAGTATTATTCGTTAGGGGTTTGCAGGGCAGCCGATGGGTACTGGTTTTTCGGGACCTGCAGGCTCTTGACTTGCAACTAGCGTAAATTGCTGGGTGGCCGATAGGTATTGGTTTTTTAGGACCAGGGATATCCCCTATGTTGCAACAGTACCCAAACCCAAATCTTTTATTAGTTGAGTGGACAGACTTGTGTGATAACAATCCAAATCCTATTTGCATTCATTAAATCCTTGTGGTTCCATTATGTTGCATCATATGTACATTTGTTTTTATCTTGTAAATCTTTATTGTTGTATCTATGGTTGTTGTGTATGTGTGCACCCCTTACTGGGCTTCATGGAAGCTCACCCCCATTGTTGTCCATTTTTAGATGTTGATTCAGGTAACCATCTAGAGTATATGGCTGAAGAGTCGACTCTCTACGGAGGTGACGTCTAGGATGAGGAGCTAGCTATGCACGAGGATGGTTGTGTGTGCGATGACTGTGCTTATGGAGCACATTGTGGATGAGAGTGGCGTCTTCTATTTTAATTCTTTTGAGTATCTATATACTTGATGTAGCGCTAGGGGCATTACTATAATTATGATCCACTACAGAGGACTTTCATTTTTGTAAATATGGAAAATATAATTAGAATTCACCAGTTGTGTTATATTCTGATTATTATTAATATTATTATTATTGTGATCTAAGAATTATTTCATAGCTTTATGATCTTAAAGTATTGCATCGTAGATCCTAGATAGATTGTGGACATGTGTGTGTGTGTCCATGTCACCAGCCTCTAGGTGAGTGGAGGCAGAGTGTGACACGGGGGCCCATACTGACCCCACAACTGCATGGATTGGGTCATATCAGGGTAAAATGAGAATCATTCCACTTTCACTAAAAGTAGTGAAGAGCACTAAACACCCCCGTATGATATAGGTTATCATATTTAGCATTTGTGACATTTCTTTACGTACTTGGCACAATCGGCTGCCATGGTGTTCCAATAGTAACCAAATCTTAGGGTTTTTTTAGCCAACACTCTGGCATTTATGCGGGGTCTATATATATATATATATATCTTGATGAATGCGGTCTACGATTTCTTGTCCTTGTTCTTCATCTAAGCACACCAATTATACTCCATTGTATGATCTTTTCTATAGAATGCCTTCGTGGAGTATAAATTGGGTAGTGTATCTTCTAAGAAATCATTTTTCCTTAACAGTTGCATCTTCATGGTTTCTTTTGTCTTTGATAAAGTCAATGATGGTAAGTGTACCATGGTAGTCCGCCTGCAGTAGAGTGAAAACCACGTGATAAGTTGACACCTCACTTTCTTGAACCACAAAAGGTTGAATTTTTACTTCTGTTTGGATGTTGATCATGGTTCTAGTGCAGCTAAAGCATTGGCATACTGATTGCTATCTCTTTACAAGTAGTCAAATGAGATTTCTTCAAAATGGCATGTTAGCCCATATATGTGCTCTTGGTAAGGTATGATATTTTTGTCCTTGGTTCTCCATTTTTACAACATTTGGCGTATCACTAGCGAAGAGTCGTCAAACACTTCGAGCCTTCTGATGCCTATGGCAATGGAGATTTCTAATCCTATTGTGCATGCTTTATACTCTGCCATATTGTTGGTGCATTCGAATTTTAACTTGAATACAAATGGATCGTGGGACCCATCAGGAGATATTGGTAAGAATCTTGCCCCACAGCCTTTAGATTTAGCTGCTCTATTAAAGAATACCATGGTATATCTTTTGCTTCATAGTTTATCACATCTTCAACGGAGAAAACATTTTCACGAGGCCTCATTTTGACTATAGCATGGGCTGATAAGTGATCTATAATTTTTGTTCATCTTATAGACTTCGTGTTGCACATTGGATATTGAACTCGGAAAAGAACAAAAGACATCTTGAAAGTCATCTTGTCAAGGCCAGTTTCTCAAAGTGATATTTCATTAGATCCATTCTTGAGATTAAGATCATGAAGAAGGCGAGCATGTAACATATCACCTTGTTTACGTCCCTAAAGTCCATACACATTCTAAAATTTCCATCCTTCTTTGGAATGGGAACAAAGTTTGCTAGCCATTCCAGATATTTGGTGACTTCTACAGAACCAACATTGAGCTGCTTACTTCTTCCTTAATCTTCAATATTCATTCAGGTCTCATGCGCCTTAGCTTTGTTTACCAGCTTAGAATTTGAGTACAAAGGTAGTTGATGTGCCATGTCGGTGCTAATATCGGGTATGTCATAGTAAGACCATGCAAAAAATTATTTAAATTATTTTAATAATTTTATTAATGGTTCGTCTTCCTCATATGTGAGGGAAGCTTCGAGCTTAAGCTAGCGGAGTGTCTCCGCAGTCCCTACTTTATTATCCTGCACTCCCTTGATATGGGTTGTAATTTTTTTTCTTCTAGTATCTCAATATGTTTAAGGAAATCCTCAAGTGGATCCATGAGAAAGTCCTCATTAATAGAAATAAAAGGAGAGTCGGTTTAAATGGAAAGTTTTACATCTATAACAAACTCGAACTCGACTCGGAATGACAGGAAATGGTGGATGATGAAACTAATGGAGACTCGAACTTGGACTCAGGCTCGGCATCACTCTCGTCTGCTCCTTCCGTGAAAATGATCTTTGTCTTTGTGCTCCAGTTTGGAATCATCCCTTTAGCCCAATGGATCAGATCTTGGGGGTTTGGAACCTCCTTTATTTCTTCTACTATTATGGCTATGCATTCTTCAGAGATCTTTTGTACCAAATCATATTCGTCGTCAGACCAGGTGTCTTTGGAACTCCCTTCTCCTAGTGATGTGAGCTCCAACCAATAGAAATCATCTGTGATGAAAATTTCAAATCTTGGAATTAGTCTCTTGGAGGCGTAATGAAACCAAGGTTCATTAAATTCACAATAAGGGAATTTTCTTCTTTGACAAAATATCCAGTAAGAGTAGAGGATTTTACCTTCTTTTGATAGTCATCTATGTCGGGTACTAAAACATTGAAAAATTTTTACACTGACTTTTTACAACATATTTTACCTCTTCCAAATAATCATTGGAACAAATTTCAACATGTACTAAAACAAACAGAACCAATGTGAACTATGAAGCCCAAATATATTTGGGGATTTTGGCTACACCAAGAGCTCTTAGTTGGGTGTTTCTGTTAATGCGCTTTGGAGCTTTCATACTTAATGAGAGAGTGAGAAAGAGAGAGAGAGAGAGAGATATGTTCACTTTCACCGGTTAACCTTAAATGGAATTTCAATATCATGAAGGTTTCTAAATTCGATGAAGTGACCAGTGGAACAGAAAGTCCATTTTACTAACAATGTGAGAACTAAGAAAAGTACTTCTTATCTGAGGTTGTCAATTTAGAACCGAAACTGAAAATCAAAACTGCCTGTTTAAAACCAAATCGAACTGAACTGAAGTAAATTAGCTCGTTTTGGTTTCAAAACGTAGAATATTTTCATGGTTCGGCTTTGGTTTCATCATTAAAATCATTGAACCAAACCGAATACCTATTTTCAAACCAAATAAAAAAATAAAATTATATTATTTTATACTATTCCGATCAATGTGGATGATAAATTATATTCCTTTTTTATGTTTAAATTTTTTTTGTAGATTATGACCCTAACAAGTTTTTTTTTTCTTTTTTCAACGAAAAAGACATAAAAAGTTGACCTAAACACCTAAAATAGGACCTAAACTTAATATGAAACCGAATTATGACCTAAACACCTAAAATATGACCTAAACTTAATATGAAACTAATTTAAAACTGAACAGGGAAAAGAATACAAACCCAAATAAAAACTAAAACCAAACCGAACTATCGTTTTGGTTTTGGTTTTGGTTTCTAAAAATTGTTCCATTCTCGAATTGGTTTTGGTTTTTATGCATTTTGTATCTTAAATCGAACCAAAATCAAACCGAATAACTGAAACCGAACCGGTTCACACCCTTACTCTGATCTCTCATAACCATCAGATTGGAATTTGATATTTTAGAAGTTATAAGGTCACAGTATTCATCCTACCCGTACGTATTACCAAACCTATTTATCATTCTATTATCTATTCTATATAGTAGTAGTCAATCGATTATTATTTATGACACATATCTTATTTTCACAAATGATTTATCATAAACATATCACAAATTCAAATAGAAAGAATACAAAAGAAAGCCACAGCTATATGCTGGACTTTTTCTCTACATATGGTTTCCTTATGTAGCACTCATGTGCAGTGCTACTAAGGAAGCATAAGCTCCTTCTTTTATCTTCATTAGTGCCTCATGGCGTCCCCTCTCAGCAATGACACCATTCTTTACCACAGCAATGATATCAGCCCCTTTGATTGTAGAGAGACGATGAGCAACTACCACAGTTGTCCTGTTCACCATAACCTTGTCCAGTGCATCTTGAACTATACGCTCTGATTCTGCATCTAGTGCACTTGTTGCCTCATCTAGTAGAAGGATTTTTGGGTCCTTGAGCATTGCTCTTGCAATGGCTAACCTTTGCTTCTGCCCACCTGACATTTGCACTCCCCTTTCTCCCACAGCTGTGTCATAGCCCTGTGGTAGTCCTGATATGAAGTTGTGTGCATTGGCTGCTTTTGCAGCTTCAATAATCTCATCTTCAGATGCACCTCCTTCTTTTCCATAAGCAATGTTGTTACGGATTGTTTCGTTGAATAATATAGGCTCTTGGCTTACCAACCCCATCTGTTGCCTTAACCAACTTAGCTTGAACTTTTGAATTTCCACCCCATCCAATGTTATATGACCGGAGTTTGGATCATAAAATCTTTCTAGTAGGCTTATTACAGTTGATTTTCCGCTACCACTTTCTCCAACTAGAGCAACAGTCTGCGACAATAAAAGATTAATGTTTTTGGCCGAGAAAAAATACAATGAACAGAAGTTAAAGGACTGTTAAGACTCATATATGAAGGACTGTTAAAGGTTGGTGCTAGCTAAGATAGATACCATTCCAGAGGGGATGCTCAAACACAAGTCTCTGAAGATCTGCACTTCGGGGCGCAAGGCATATTTGAAGCTAACATGTTTCAATTCAATGTCTCCCTTGACATTAGGTAAGGTGGTACCTTCATCACTACTTGAATCAATCTTAGGTTTGCTATCAAGTAAGTCAAAAATTGAAGCAGCTGAATCCTTAGCTTTGGTGGTATCTGGACCCATTGCACTGCTTTGTGAGATTCCCATTGCCGTAATTGTCAAAGCGAAGAAAACCTGCATTAATCTTTAGATGATTAGTGAACAGAATATTGCATTGGTGGTTGGAAGAAGAATGTGATTGCTATTTTACCTTGAAAACTTCTGCAAATGTTGCTTTTCCATTTTGCACTAGAATAGCTCCAACATAGAAACAGAGGGCATTGGTACAGTAGAGTGCAAAGAAGGAGAAACCAAAGCCTGTACCACTTACGACCCCTAACCGAACTCCTTGCTTCATTGGGGCCTCGCATTTCTGCTTGTAAAGGTCCATTACCTTTTCTTCTGCACAAAAGGATGCAACAGTACGGATGCCACCTACGGCATCATTTGCAACTTGGCTTGCTTTCTCGTACATGACCTTGGCATCTGCACTGAACCCCTGCAGAAACTTCATCTGAACATACCCTTGCAGTCCTACCAAAGGTAACAAGACTAGAACAATGAGTGACAATATCCAATTAGCTGAGAATGCTATTGTAAGTCCTGCTACTATAGCTGCAATGTTCTGAGCCATTAATGCCAAGCTATCACCCACAAGACCACGCACATTTGCAGCATCTGCTGATAGTCTTGCTCCAATAGAACCACTGAAATTTATGGAACAGAGAATGCCAAAAGTTAGAGCACCATCATGGTACAGGATTAAGAAGAAGAGGAAGTTTAAAATAACTGACCTTGAATGTGAAGTTTCATCAAACCAACCTATTTCTTGGTGCACCACCTTCTCAAAAGACATGGATCGAATTCGTAGTATGAGTTTGCCACCAGCAACTCCAAATAAGTACTGTTGCACAGGTACAGCAACAAAGGCAACACATCCCAACACCACAAACATGATGGCCCAAAAGCTGGCATCTTTTCGGACTAGATTTACTGGCTCATAGAGAGTGTTAATGGCAGTTGATAGCAATAGCCCAAAGATAGGGAAGATCACACCATGTACAGCTGCTGCAATAGCTCCTAGAAGCATAACTGGCAACTCTGGCTTGTTAAGGTAAGCTAGCCGTTTGATTGAGACATTACGACGTTTCATCTCTCCCTCATCATCTTTCTTTTTATTATCTTCCTCATCTCCTCCTACTTCAATAGGGCCTATGGCAACACCAGAGATACCAAATGTATGTGAGAAGCGCCTGCCGCTTGAAGAACCTCTGCTGAAGGATCTCTTATTTCCTGCAGATATTCTCTGGCTACTGGATTTGTTTATTGTCGTCCAATCATTGTCAGTGATCTCTACCGTATCTGGGTCCCCAATTGGCTCTTCATCAGCTTGATGGGCTCCTTCTTGCAAACGAATGAGCTGAGAGTAAGCTCCTTCAGGATCCTCGGTCAACTCGGTATGTGTGCCTAATTAACACAGCATCTCTACTTCATTAACAAATTGAAAGTTTAAAAGAAAGAGATGGTGAAGAAGAGATTAATGAAGATTCAAAAGAAGGGTAATGTTGAGATTGGTTACCTTGCTCCACAATTTTCCCCTGGTAAACCACTGCAATGAGATCTGCATTCCTTATTGTTGTTAGACGATGTGCAACAACCAAAGTTGTTCGATTTTTCATGATTCTTGTTAATGCCTCCTGAACTACACGTTCTGATTCAGCATCCAATGCACTTGTTGCTTCATCCAGAAGTAGGATCTTAGGGTTCTTCAAGATGGCCCTTGCAATTGCAATTCTCTGTTTTTGTCCACCAGAGAGTTGTGTTCCGTGCTCACCCACCATGGTTTCAACCCCCATGGGCAGCTTGTCAATGAATTTTGCGGCATTTGCAAGCTCAATTGCAGTCCTGATTTCATCATCTGTTGCATTTTCCTTTCCATATGCTATGTTCCCTTTAATAGTTGTTGTAAACAATACAGGTTCCTGGCCAACAAGTCCGATCTTCTCCCTTATCCATTTGAGCTGCAGTTTCTTCAAGTTGACACCATCTATAAGAACTTCACCAGCTTCGGGATCATAGAATCTCTCCACCAAGCTAATCACCGTCGACTTCCCACTTCCACTTTGCCCAACTAGAGCTGCAGTGGATCCACTCTCCACACGCAGTGAGAAATCAGAGAATATTTGAACCTCAGGCCTTGATGGGTATCTGAAGTAGACATTTTTTAATTCCACATCGCCCTTTATGTCTTCCAGTATTAGCCCACTTGTGTCATCGATGTCAATCAGTGGCTTCCGTTTGATTGTCTCAAACATCTTATATGCTGCAGCTCCCCCAGCTGCAAAGGCATCCAAGGATGGAGATGCCTGTCCCAAAGACCTTGCACACAAGAAACCAAAGAAATGGTAAGAAAACAGACATACCCTGAAATGTAACAGCTTAATGTGCCCATTCATTAGCTAGATAGATCTCCTTACTAACAAATCTGATACTTACATTCCTCCAGTCATGATTGCCATGATGACATTGATGATTTGTCCACCATTGTAGCCATCGTTAACGATCAATGTAGCACCATAGTATATGGCTAAACCATAGCTGCTGAATATGATAACTAGAACAGTGCCAAGTCCCATGCCAGAGATCAGACCCTGATGAACAACAGAAGTGTATGCACGTTGTAGTGCTACATTATATTTGTCTATGGCTTTCTTCTCCCCAGTGAAGGATGCAACCTGGAAAATTAACAATCTGTTAAATAACATCAGAAATACTGTAATGAAGTCCTAGATTATAAATCTTTCACTTAATTTTTCCTTAATGTCTTACTGTTCTAATAGCTCCAACTGTTTGCTCTACAGTATTTCCTGCCTCAACATATGCAATTTGACCACGGCTTGCCATTTTTGATATGAATATTGCCATGATACTACCAGAAACCACAAGGGGAGGAATGCATGAAAGCATTACTAACGAAAGACGCCACCCTCTTGCGAAAGCCATTGCAAATCCACCAAGAAAAGTGGACATGAGTTGTATGAACTTCCCAACCTGAGAAAAAACTTCAACTGTATGTTATGTGTTCTTGAGTTAATTGAATTTTCTCTACAAAAGGAGAAGGATTGGATCACTGGTCTGAGCTATATAGAAGAATTTTAAGATATGATCATATCTATCTACCTTTTCACCCATGGCATCTTGGATTAGAATGGTATCCCCAGACATTCTCCCAATAACTTCTCCGGTTGTTGTTTCTGTGTCGAAAAATGAAATGTCTTGTCTGAGAATGGTTTTCAGGTAAAGAGCTCGAATTCGGGCAGCTTGTCTCTCCCCGGTGACCATCCAACAGGACACCTCTGCAGGAACAATAACAAGTGGAAATTGATTCAGTATTTTATCACTTTTAAGTAGTTGCAGCACAATTTAATCCTAAGTTGCATTAAACATTATTATATATGAGTTCTCAATTAAGAAATTCTCATCTAGCTAGGAAAAGAACTCTCTTTCAGCAGCAACATCAAATAGCTTGAAGTTTGGCCAGCCAGTTTGAGTTCAATATGATTGTTATTCAAAGTAGGGATCCAGTGAATTCTGTAAATTAAGTTCAGTGCAGAGATTATGTATAAACTAGCCGGAACAAATTAAGTGCTACTGATTTGATAATGAATTGGGAGGAAATGGGTTTTTGCACTTACGGAAAAATGCAGCAACACCTGTACCAACAGCTAAGTAGACGAAATTCAGAGCTGGCTGAAAATCACAAATAAACCCAAATAAGTAGAAGCAACATACAATTAACACTTCCATTCAAAAGAAGAAAAAAAGATGATTTAACACAAAAAATGGCAAGCATGATTAATTATTCCTTTCTAAAATTCAACTATAGCACACTATTGTTTGGAGTACTATTGTTATGCCATTACAGACACTATATATAGCATTATACCTGTTAAAGCTAAAAATAAAAAAATGCTAACCCTCACAGATTCTTTGAGCCAGGTGAGCATCACAGTTCAATCACCAAAACAAAAAAAAGGTTGTTTCCCGATTCAAACCCACTATCACTAGGTCACAGTCGAGTAACCTTACCATTGCACTAAGTTTTGCCCTCTTATAGCTTAATCACAAAGTCGGAAGATAATTAATTAAGCATGTTTGTTTATATAAGGTTAAAAATCTTTTCTAGATTGTTGTATTTATAAGAAGGGAAAAAGTTTCCTGCAATGCAATATTTGATCACTTTTGCACACTCTCTCACATTTTACTATTCATCCACAACAGCGAAAATGTCTAAAATACCCCTCCCTCAATTTTGAAGAATCAAAATGGGGAACCCTCAAACGCCTGCATCAGAGGGAACCCCCTCTCCCTTATAACAGTGAATAAAACTATTTAGAGACTTGCATAAAGTAAAGAGCAAAGTACATTGGTGGGCAGGATAAAAATTTCTGCCATATGGCATGTTAGATGTGTTCAATAAATTTTGGACATAGGTAGATCACGAGGTCTACCTATTGAGTTTTAGCACATTTGGAACTGGCCAAGTGTCAAATAAAGCTTTGAAAATTAAGGTCAATAAGAGGACCATGGGAGAATGCACGCTAATATATGGACCATTGAAAAAAAATATATATATATATAGAGAGAGAGAGAGAGAGGTGCATTTAAATACATGGTATAATATTTTTAATTTGAATTTCAAATTTGACAAAATAAGCAATCCAAGAGTTTCCCTTTCTATTCAACTGCTAAAATTGCTACATGATTCTATTATGTGATAGAATATCTAGACCATCAAGGGAATCTTATCTTGATGGAACCATGAAGTGGCATTTTTTTCCTCAGAAAGATTAATAAAAAAAAAATAAAAGATTAAAATTTATTTTCGTTGAGGGCAAAAGGACTGCCTCAATCCCAATGAAAGGCAAAACCTACCCCAAATTGATGCTTTCCCTATGCTCCCATAGACTCTTACATCCATGCAAAAGCCACACTCCCGGACAGAAAGTATTTCCCCTTTTATTAAATACTTATGCCGACTTAATTTCAATTTTTAAAACACTAACAATGTTGAAACACTGCATGATACACAGCTCCAAATACTGAAAGAGAAGGGGCATGCTGTGAGCAGGTGGTCATTATCTTCCTTGTGATGAAAACAGAAGAAACAAAGGCTTGCTAATGCTATCAAGCTGGTGTTACACTGCTCCACCTCTTGGTTGTTAATGTGCTATCAACATGGTTCAAAGAACGGTTGGAACCTATGATTGGCCAACCTCAACTCCTATCATGCTTTATTTCTAAACCTATTTTGAATCTCGGCATGAAATCATCTGGATTTCTTTTAAGTCATTTTCTTTTTAATTCTTTTAACCTATAAAATAAATAAAATAAAAAATTTTATTTTTATAGCAAAATCTAAGTCTTTTAATAAAGAACTCAAAAAAAAGAAAAAAAATTTGGTTCTTATTCTTGATTTCAATTTCTAAGGTTCGAAATGATTACAAGTTGACTCCAACCTACCCCAATCTAACCAATCAGAATAAATGGAAATTGGCCCCTTTCCCGATTCTGGGTTCTTTAAACCATTTGGCTTTCAAGTTGTCCCATTTGTACAAATATTTGAATATGCCTTCCCAAATTCACTTCTCTTTTATTTATTTATTAAACTTCAAAGTAGAAGATACAAGAGGCGGAGACAAGATGTGAAACTGGAGTCTTAAACCTAATAACCACAAGTGCTCTACTGCACCATGCACCAATAAATTATGCTATACAGCTGACCACAAAATTCAATCCCTTTTGAACCCTTAAACTAGCTCCTTATAGTTAATTTGTCATTAGTTCCTTATGGTTAACTTGTCACACCCTGTAATAAGTCCACGTTAGGTTGCACTGGACCCTATTTTCTCTGGCAGTACTTATTTGATGCGACTCTCGAGTCGTGAACCAAATAAAGAGGACCCATCTAGTTTTCTGTTCACACTCTACCAACCCTAGCTCCTCATAACTTGAAAAACTATGTTTTGTTGTTGAGAAAAGTGAAAGAGTTTTCTTGACATCATAAAATTTGGCATTGTTTGAAAGAACAAGTATGAATGATTTTGTAATGAAAATTATAATAAAGCGTAGATATATACCTTGGCAACAGTATGAACGATTTGAGAATTGTTGGAGGTGGCACCAAAGGCATTGATGAGCTGACCAAAGATGAGAGTCATGAATGGCATTGCCAGCCCACTTCCGATGGCAGAAATTGTGCCGACAGTCATCAACAAGATGTCGACGCCGTCCACGAAAGAGAAGAGCTTATAGAAAGGCACCCTCTGATCATCCTCTCCTTTTTTCGATTCACCACCATCACCACCACCACCTTCAACCGGAGCCACCCCTCCTCCTTTTTCTGCTTTTTCCTTCATTTTTTTTCTTCTTCACCTGATCCTTTCTCGAAATCTGAAATATTATATTATACAAATAAATGATTGAATTCAATAGAAGAAAAAGAAAGAGATATGAAGAAAGCAAGTAAAAAAGATATAACTAAGAACTAACCCTCTTCTTCTTTTTTTCTTTCCTTTTTTTTCTTCTCTTTCCGATTTCCTTTCCTTTTTCTTCTCCAACTCTGATTTCCTTCCCTTTTTCTTCTCTCTCTCTCCGAGTTATTCTCTCTCACACAACTGTGGGGGGAGTATATATACCATCTGGTGCATGATATCTCCACAAAATTTTTGTAATTTAATTTAAAGAGAAAAAATCGAAGGGTTGATTTCCAATTTGATTACAATACTGACCTATCTATACTTTCTGGAAGTCTAAATTCAAATTCCAGGCGTTATTTCTGTTTCTATTTTTAGGTACACTGTACAGGTGGCCATTTCATTCCCACTCGGCACTCCACGTTTGATTCGAATCTTTCCATTAATGAGGAAAGCCGTGAGGAAATTGGTTCTTTTCCAAAAAAACAGTCAAATCGTTTCCACGTGCAAAATTTTTTCCCCCGACCTAGGACACCATCCAAACAGGGATGTGGTAATCGTATCAGCTACGGTATCGGAATGTATTGGCCCGTGTTTTCACCTTAAAGATTGGTTATTATATGTATTTGCCCGTGGTCACCGATCCACCGATACAGGATGGTACAAGACCTGAGTTTTCTGTCCGCCACTGGGGCTTTCAATGGGGAGGGATGATTTCGATCATTTGTAAATAGGGGGTCAGATATTTATGACCATTGATTATCGTACAATTCCTTAATCATATGGTGAAGTTAAACTTCATTTATTTCAATTGTTTTGAAAAAAAAAAAAAAAAGGTAAGCACGAAAATACTATGCTGCTGCCCCATACGTTGAAGATGTCTTCGTTGGGAGGTTGCACACTAATGCAGTGGCCGTGCAAACAAGTAGTATTCTTTTGCCAAATTAAAAAAAAGAGCATAGCCTTGCACCAACGCAAAGGCCAATTGGATCTGAATTTTCTATCTGCCTCGATCAATGGAGAAGGGCCTTCAATTGGTGTTAATAGGTTATGGTGTAACAATGGGGGAAGGGTGATTTTGAAGATATTTATGATCATTGAATCGTATAATTCCTTAATCGTTAAACTTCATCTATTTCAATTGTTTCGAAAAAATAAAAGAGAAAAGTACTACAATGATCCTCCCTCCTCTAATTTAGGAACTCTATGCATATTGTGTAATCAAAAGAAAATGAATACCACCTGCTTGCATGTATCTAAGCCAAAACATAGGCAGGAGCGAAAAAACAATGCTGCTGCCCCATGCATTGAAGATGCCTCCGTTGGGAGGTTGCGCACTGATACAATGGCCATGCAAAGAAGTAGCGTTCTTTTGCGAAAATAAAAATGGAAGAGTTGTCAATCTGGGAGTATAAAACCCTGCATCCACGTAAGGGCCAATTGGAATGCTACATGGAGGCATTTTTCCTTTCATGGGGGCAATCTTTTTGCCTCGCTTCGTGTTGGAATACGGATTGAGATTGTCTGTAGTGTTACAGGGCATGTAGCGTACATCCAACAATCAAGAATGCCTTAGGTTGTGCTTGAGCGCCTTCGACTGCATATTAGAACGTTCTTAATCATTAAATGTACACTAATACAAGCCTTGTAACGTGACAAAGGAGTGCCAACCGTCTGGGTACAACCTCCACACTCTGCGACAAAGAGTCGTTAATAAAATGTTATTTATCAGTTACCACAAAATAAGGGTTTCACATCGTATGTGGAGCCCGATGTGGAGCCCACATTTGATTCCACACCTTATAGCGGTTTGCAAATCTTACTATAGTGGCTGAAAAATATACTTTCCGCAAAAACAAAAAAGTAAAAATAAAAAAAAAAAAAAAAAAAGAAGCTCTGTAGTGTCGTCAGCAGTGACATGTAACATGTAGTACGGCAAGATCAAGTGCCCCTTTTGCCGATCCATCACACCCCTTTGACCCTTGGGATCCACTCACGATTATATTTTAAAATCAATCATGTAAGGAAACATATCTTATGCATTGAACATTAGGTCAATCATGCTGATTTTTGCACGTTTACCTTCAATACTTTTGTAAGAGAGGGTCATGGCTCTAAAATTGAAACGGAACTCTGTATGGAATGGATCGAAATGGTAACGATTTTACCGATCCCAATTTTGACTTTTCCAACCCTATTCCACATGTATGATTAAAGGATAAAATCATAATAAAAATAAATTTTATTTAAATAATGATAGATCGGTTCAATATGGTTTGATTTAGTCCATTTCAGAATGATATTGAAATGGTATCGATCTTGATCGTTTCATGACTATTCTCGAGTTTTAGAATCTTAAATTGAGGTGGTGGGAGCAATTTAATTAATTATTTATGGTAACATACTAAGTTTCATTCATGAAAAGAAAGCTGGGAAACAACTTTGTGCTAGAAATTAAGGGAGGGGGAGAGGGAGTCTGGATCCTCCATCGATGCTGGGTGTCACTTACATGGGAAAGGGCCAAAGAAATGTAATCTCCACGTACCCATCTGAATCTTGTTGACCCTGTGTCACATAAGAAAGAGATTTCACATGATTAGCTCCCCACCATGTGGGGTGAGTGAGGTGCCACCCCACCCCACATGGGTAGAAATGTGTAGGATTTTTATTTATTTATTTATTAATAAGAGAGAATGTGTAATTATATAGTCAATCAAATTCTTTTCTTGGATGAGAAATCAAATCAACATTTGTTTTTCAAAACCCCTCAGTATGTTTTCTTCATTGCCAAGAAAATCTAGTCAAGAAAACAATTAAGATCTCAATGTGAATGTTCTGATATATCTTTTTTTCCTTTTTCCTTTATATATATATATATATATATAAATATCCAGATATATGAAAACACTAATTGGTGCCTTGTCCTTCCCAATTGAAGGCAGCATGCATGGCATGGTCACATTCTACGTTAATAAGGACCTGAATTTTCCATTATAAGGTTGCTTCCTCTCCACTTTTTCGTGGTATGGTAGTTTTGTGATATGGTTAAACTTTTATTTTCCTTTATTACTAAGATTTCATAAACATATAGAAGACAATGAAGAAAACCATGATGATTATTATGAAACTTATAATGATGATATGATAGCTTTTGATGACAAGTTTATTAAAGTAAATAAACATGACCTGACCTATTTGTTGCCTTCCTTTTGTTCTTACTAGATATTCGTTTTTGGAGATTTTTTTTTTTTTTTTTTTTGGGCTGGAACATTCAAAGACACCTCGCGTGACATTTGAACCCGACGCGGTGAATAGATTTTCATTTACTATGGCTGAATGAAAACTCAATCCTTTATTTTACCAACCACTGTTTTTCTTTTGAAAATTTTGTTCACTCATTTCTACATTAAAGCTCTGTTTGGATAGTCAATTTTTATCATACAATGGCTTAAGAAGTCCAAATCGATAGTTTAGTAATGAATACAACTCGTCACCTACACCATGACGGCTGCAATACTATCGCTGAGCCTTGATACTGGAGCTATAATTCAAAAGGGAGAGATGTCTATTTTGCTAATAAGATTGAAAGCGAGATCTTTCGGTTCAAAATATCAATATCGTATGGGCTAATACATATCGATATCATTAGAGATAAGTATGGGATCAATATAGATACGGGTATCAATGCATATAACCTTGCTTCTAAGGCATTTTTTTTTACCCAAAAATAAAAAAGAGGTTGTAGGAAAAGTGACCAAAAATTGCACTGGGGATTATACCATCAATAGGCCGCAAAGCTTTGAGTTAGACTGCTGCTTTGTGCCTTGCTTAAAGAAACATGAAAGGATTAAACTAATAAAAGAAGCCAATTTTTTATACTCCTGTTTGTCTCAATAATAAGCATGACAGAAATAGCTTCACCAAAAAATAAATAAAATAAAATAAATGAAAGAAATAGAAAGATAACAAAATTAGATACGCTAATGTAAAGAAATATTTCAAAGAATAGTGTATTCAGTTGGTATTTCTATAAGATAATCCAAAATCCAAATCATTAAGTGCAAATGGTGTATTTCATGCATTTTGAACACCCAGGGGGTTTCTATCTGGGGGTAAAGGTTTTCTGAACATGAGGAGAAGGCAACGCCTCCTCACATAGCTAGGTACTTATTCATTCTTTTGAGGAGAGAAATAAATAATAAATATTTTTATATAGAGGTCGTTAACTACGCCTCATGTTCAAAGAGTATTTTCTCTTGTTTATTATGATAGGTAATTGAATACATATGGGATGATCCTCTACTATCAAACGTGTTCTATACGTTCTTAAAATTCAAAGTCAATTCATTCCAAATGTTATATAACAATTTAAATTAAATTAAAGGGAAGTTTTTCTTGGTCTGGACACAAAAAATGCACCACCATTAGATGAGTCAATGAGATTGAAACATAAATATGGATGTCGGGGTTCCTACTTACATGCCAGATTCACAATAAATTTGAGATGTATTTGTAACAAGGGGGAGTGTTCTCTGTGGGAGAGTTCTCTGTGGGAGAGCACAACCTCCATCAGCACTCCCACAGCCTGTCTTTCTCCTCTACCCATATGGATCATTTCAGATGAGAGAGTGGAAATTTGAGTGTGTAGATTTGGCAATTGGAAAAATATTTGATGGTTGAACTGTTGTTATAATATTATGTGTGCAGAGGTGCATACCAAAAGGGGGATCATGTTTATTTTATTTTGATAAACATAAGAAAAAAAAAAAATCCATTAAGAAGAAAGGAGATTGATGTTACATCAAAATATGACTTAAGTTTGTCAAAATCATTTTTCTATGACCCAAAGAGCTAATAGTTTCATTAGCAAGACCATATCAGATGTGGGCTTAATAGAAAAACTGAGATTAGACAAAATTTGTTGCATATTCAGTGAAAATATGTTCAAGATCCTTTGAGTCACTCCACACAGCTCTAATCCTCCATCCTTCCTCTATTGCATTTTGATGCCTATGAGCAGTCCCCTAGTACTTGCGTAAGAGGTGTTTCCTGTCATCAAATAGCCAGCACTAAATGAGACACTGTTATTATTAACAATAAGATATGTGGCACAGACTGATACATTAGTTTCATTGTTAGTGACTGCTTGGACAGCAGTCCACTGCTTCATGGGGTGAAGAATCAAAAAAGGATTTATTTTATCTAGATTGTAAGTCACTCTATTCCTATGTTTCCATAAGTAATAGCATGTAATGATAAAAGTTTTGAAAAAAAAAAAACATTAGCTATCCTTAGGAACAAAGTGAAAAAAATATATATATATTATAACATGGAGCAATCAGCAAGGTTAGTTCATAGACCCAAAGGGCTCGTAGCCCATAATCTTTTAGAAAACTCACAATACAGAAACCAATGTTCCAATGATTCCAGCATGTTTTGACACAATCCACAGATTTGTGTCAATGTCCATCCATTTCCCCAGGATGTCCTTGGTTGGAACCCTTCCATAAGCAAGTCTCCAGAAAAATATCTTAAATTTTGGATGAAGTTCAATTTTTCAGAGAAAACGCCACCAATAAGAGCAAAGTGATAAGCATGTACACCTGTGTGATAATCCAAGTTAGTTAATAGATTATCCAACAGGTAAGTATTTAGCACCCAATTTGGTAGTAAGGATCCATGTTTTGGAAAACTTACAGTACGAGTTATCGTTTTCTAAGAAAATAGGATTTTGAAGAATTTTAGAAACAGTGGGGAGAGGGAGCATTGCATGTAATAACCCATAATTCTAGGTGTTGCCACATATGAAATTATTTACCTTAGATAGGGATTAGGACCCTATACTATTCAGAAGAGGTCTATCAAGAGTAAAATTAGGAATAGTGGGTACCCATTGGTCTATCTAAAAATCTATAGTTCTACCTTTCCCAATTTTAATATGGACCCATTTTTTAAGAGTGGGAAGAATACTTAAAATGCTGTTCCATGTTAACGAACCTCTCTTTTTGCAAGTGGCTTGGTCAAACACATACCTGTGTGGGAAATATTTTGAAGGAATAACCTGGGTCCATAAAGAATCCTTTTCCTTGTTAAGGCTCCACCCGAGTTTCAAAATTAGAGCTCTATTCTGGGTTGTAGAATCCTTGATACCTAACCCACCCTGCGACTTGGGAGAGCAAACTTTGTGCCAACCAATCATATGTGCTTTTTTTGAATGAATATGGTACCCATTCCAAAAATGAAGGTAGATTGAGTTACGTTTCCTGCAAATACACTTGGGGAAACCAAAGCAGGACATAAGGTACGAAGGAATGGTAGATAGGGCAGATTAGATAAGAACAGTTCTTCCAACATAGGATAGCAGCTTAGCTTTAACAAAAAGGCTAAGTTTATTTTGCAATCTTTTAACAATAGTTAAGAAACCTTTTGTTTGAGCTCTAGGGTGGAAAAGATTGGTACCCAAGTAAACTGAGTCACAACTCATCTTCCTCATACCCAACATATGGCAAACATCAACACTGGTAGAAGGCTCAACTTTAGAGCTGAAGGCAACCCACTTTTATTAAGATTGATGGTAAGACCAAAGAGATTGGAAAATAAATCGAGGATGCATTTAATAGTGGAAATATCTTCCTACTTTGCTCAGCGAAAGAGGAAAGTGTCATCGATAAAAAAGAGGTGTGAAACTTTAGGGGCTCTTCTAGCAACTTCAACACCATTGAACAATTTTGAATCCTTGTATGTCAATATGAGTCTGAAAATGGCTTCCATAGCAATGATGAAAAGGAAAAGGCTGAGAGGGCGTCTTTGTCTAATGCCTTTAGAAGGTCCAAAGTAATCAAAAGCTGAGTCCCGCAATTTAATAGAGAAGGAGGAAGAACTAACCAAGTTGTTTACAGATCACCTCATTTGTTGTAAAATCCTTAAAATAAAAAAAACCATGAAAGAAACCCCATTCCAATCTATCATAAGTCTTTGCCATATCAATTTTAATGGCCACATATCTAGGAGAGATTGGTCTATGATCAGCTAGGGTGGAAGGACTTGCTTGTTCCGAAAAGTATGACCATTGGGTGAAAGTGGTCTACGATCAGCTAAGGTGGTAGGACTTGCTTGTTCCAAAAAGGTTCGTTCATGTTGGAGGGAGCATCCTCCCTTAGTGATCGGTCCGCTTATACATGCAAATTCGAAGAAGTTATCACGGACGAGCCACGTGCAGGGAAACTTGCACGTGTAGTTCTGGCCAAGGTTTCCTTCGGTGACTAATAACCTTGCTTTTGCTCACTGTTGGCGCACCTCTCCTAACTATTGCCCATTTTTTCTATAATAACCTTTTTAGGAGGGACAAATTCCACATATTTCTGCCAAATCTTTCTATTATTAAGTACGGCTGATACCATTTCGATGTGTTTCGATTCTTCCAAACAAGAGAGGTTCATAAAGGCTGAATCCATAAAATTTCTTTGGGCAATAATAATATTATTAGAAATTTGTCTTCCTGGAACAAAGGCTGATTGAAAAGGAGAAATAATTTTGGGGAGGAAATTTTTTGGTCTAATAGCCAAAATTTTTGCAATGATTTTGTAGAATACATTACAGGGGTTGATGGGCTTGAAGTCCTCCACCCTTTGGGCATTATTCTTTTTGGGAATAAGGCAGATCAAGGTATGGTTAACACCAAAGGGGATCAAAAATTCTGAAAGAATTTGGTTACAAAACCACACACATTTGAATGAATAAGGTCCCATAATTTTTGGTAGAAAATAGCCTCAAAACCATCTATTCCAGGAGCTTTTTAAGCACCAAAAGAAAACCCAACTTTTTCGATTCATCAAAAGAAGGGATTTGGGATAGAAGAAGAGTATTAGACAATCCAAGGATAGGAGGGAAACGGCACTCCAAAAAAAAAGGGTCAAGGGGATGAGAAGTGGCAAAGATAGAAGAAAGGAAAGAGGCAAACATATTTGCCGTAATTCTGTGATCAATGATTCTTTCATTAGATTTGGAGAGGATAAAATCAATGTTTCTTTTCCTGGAGTTGACCCGGGTGATTGACTGGTAGTATTTGGTATTGCGACTCCCATGGTTGATGTGAAGGTGTCTGGATTTTTTAAACCAGAATTTCACCTCAACTTCCAAAATCCATTCCAAGTAGGAAGAAATATGTGATTAATCCTCCAAAGGAGGGGGGCAAGGTTATCCCTCTGCAGACAGGAATAAAAAAGAGACTGCTTTAGATTATCAATGCTAGGAAAAACCTTGTGATTCATTCCATTGATTGAGAATCCTACTTAGGGGAGCAAATTTTTCCATCAAATCGTCCATACCTAGATTTTTCCAAGATTTGTAATAGAAGGGAATAAAATCTAGGTGGGACATCCAAGCATCCTCGAAATGGAAGAGTTTATGGAATCTGAGATGGGTAGACAAAGAATTGAGTATAAGAGCATTATGATCAGATCTCGAGGCTGATAACTTGGTCAAAGAAGAGTTGGGGAAGATGGTGACTACGAAATGGTAGCAAAAGCTTTATTAGTACTTTCCTTTATCAGATGTGTAGGATTTTTCCTGTTGGACCAAGTGAAATGGTCACCTGAGAGTTTTACTTCATCAAGCAGGAGAGATGAATGGGAATGTTTGAAAGGAACACCACCCAATTTATCATCAGCAGATAGAACCTCACTGAAATCACCAGCAATCAAATAAGGGAGTGAGATGGAATAAAGGAAGGCATGAAGTTCAATCCAACAATCCTTTCTTGCAGCCAGCTAAGGGAAGCATAGATTCCAATCAGGATCCAATTGGAGGTCAAATGGTGATTGAATTCAGCTGCCAAGAAGGAGCCAATGTAGAACTTTTTGTACATGGGTGGATCGGGAAATTAGAAACCAAGCACCACCTTTCCTGCCCTTGATTCCCTCACTATTAATAAAAATGGAGGTATTAAATTTTTTGAAACAATGAGGAAGTCGGAAAGTGGAGTGATCAGTAATTTTGGTTCACACAGGAAGATAACATCTGGATCATGTTTTTTAAAATGACTTGAGAGGCATCTTTTAGTAAAATAACTATTGAGGCCTCTAACATTCCAATGCATGATCTTCATAGTGAATCACCAAGCAGTATAAGCACACTACAATAGTAAAATGGACGTAAAAAAAGAAAAAGAAAAAAAACTAGTACCGAAAATACTTCAAATTAAAGTAACGGCTCAACGAGAGAAGGCAAAAGAACCAAACTTCCGCAAACAAGACTAGGGGAGCATGTTTATTTGTTACATATTTTGGTTCCATAAGGATTCAGGGGGAGACTTTTGCTCTCTTTGGTATTATCGTTGCATGAGGATAGATACTATATACATGAGGAGAGAGCATAAATGCAACCTTGTGCAGGGGAGATTTTGTGGTATGTGTTCGTTTGTGTTGTGGCAGGATGTGTTTATGAAACAATGTGAAGGGAAGTTTGTGTTGCCAAAAATTACGAAGGGGAAAATTTTTAAGTGTTGCTGCAGATTCCCTCCCAGCTTGGACCTACAAACCACATGTTAGAAACTGGCCCGGGAAGGAGGCTCCGATGCCAAAGTCGGTATTCAGGTGAAAACAAAGGAGAAAGTAGGCAGAGCTTTGAGTGTATTGAGTGTCTTACCCTAAGAAACTGTTAAGTATCCCTTATATAGTGGTCAGTGGCTCTTCCCATTGACTAGCTAGTTGCTTTCCTTGAATATGTGGACTCGTGGGCCATTGGTAGGCCGATCACCATCTGAGCTAAGGTGGTAGATCTCATAACCGTCAACTATGGTGGTAACGGTTAAACCAATCGTGGTTACCCTAGCTTGGGATAACCGCCTAACCTAACCTTGGTCAGGTCTGTTAGCCTTAGTTGAATTTAAAAATAGTTACGAATGTCATTGTCCCATGATCAGGCGAGGGGTCTATGTGACTTGTTGATAGTAGGTACTACCTATAGGATAGGGAAAATGGTTAGTATAAGTCACCATTCCTCATGAGGGTTCATAGTAGCTGTCATCAAGGATGACCAAGCCTGGTCAGAAGTGCCTTCATCACTAGTTGTAGCATAGTTCATGGTCGGTGCATCAAGTAGCGACCATAGATGCTATTGGTCAGTGCTATAATGGTGTATTAGTTGCCTCCCACTCGCTTGAGTTCCTAGAAGAGGAGGTTGAGGGAGTAGAAGGATTATGTTCCACCAACCTTGGTCACCCTCCATGACCATGTGTAATCCTGTATACAAGTTTGAAAAATTTTGAATGGATTCAACGTTGTTTCTAAGTATGTGTGTTGTCATGTCGACAATTGCCATCATTTATTTCCTTGAGCCGTGTGATGTCTAGTTTATGCGGGAGAGGTTCCACTTTCATAGAGAATGAGGGGGACATACGTCCTCCCATCCAGGCTAAGAGGCTTGTGCCTTGGATTGATGACTTTTCCTCATCTTAGTTACTGATGATCTGGTTAATCTAGTGGTCAAGATCTCTTGTGGTGTCTTTGTGCTTTCTCTAGTAGTATAAATGTAGTGAATTGAGTGTTAAAAAATCATCTTTGCCACTTAGTGTTCGTGAACTATTGTTGTCATCGTCTTCGACTATTCCGGTACTGCAAGTGATGCTGGTGATTAATGTGGTCAGTTCATCTCCGCCTTTCTCGTAGTTCTCTCCTTCGTGTTCTTCACCATCATGAATCAGGTCTTCGTTGTCCACTTGAATCAGTATGTCCTCCTCCTTTTCTTGAAAGTTTCTCTTTTTTTCTCTTCTTTCTGCTTCTTCATAATGGTATCTAGGGATACCTTACAGATTTTGGCAAGCGTTTTGATCCCACCGTTGGGACCTCGTACACTCCCTTTTCCAAAGGCAAAAAACCTACTATCCATGGTTCCCCTTCCAAAAAGTCTTCTAAACCTTAGAGATCTTGCAATAAGATCACTTTGGGCTATAACCCTAAGAATGATCCCACCTCCCGATCGCCTATAGGTCAAGTTGTGTCGAGGATATCGGCCAGAGAACTAGAGAGGTATAGGAAGGATTACCATATCCCTGTCTCGATGATCCTCAGAGTCCTCAATGAGGGGGAGATATCCAAATGTGGTTGGGAAGGGGAGGCTTGCTTCTATCTTCGTGGCTGGCCTTTCTTCCCCCATTCATAAATTTCTCTATTGTGTCCTACGGTACTATGTTCTGGCCCAATCGATTCCAAATTCTTGGAAGAGAGTGTTGAGTTTCAGCATTAGGCGCCACCGTCTTGATAAGGTTCCCACCATGAAGTTGTTTGTGAATGTTTACACCCTCTTTGCACATACTACCTTTCTTGGATGGTTCTACCTTAGGCAATGAATAGGCTTCACTTGATCATAGTTTCTTACCAACCTCGATACATGAGTGGAAGAATAAGTTTTTTTTTTTTTTTCCTAAGACTTCTGAGCCGTTTAATTTCCTAACTACCTGGTCGATGGTGAACATGAGGAAGGAAGGTTAATACAGTGCCTGCCCTTGGGGAGGAGGAAAAAATAACTTTGCAGCAACTGAAAGTGCCCACTCATGTGGTTATCACCACCGATCTCTCTGATGACCGATTGCTGACCAAATATGGTCTGAGTCCAGGTGAGCTTCATCACTAGCTGTGCCCTATCTGTAATGGTGGTTTTTTTTTTCTTTTTTCTTTTGGCAATTCCCATGGATCAAGAGCTTCTCTTGGATGTGCTCGATGAGATTAGTAAAGAGCAAGGACTAGAGGATGGAACTGTCAGTCATTTATGAGGACCAAGGGGCATTTGAGTAGGAAAATTATGAGTTATCAAATGACCATGTTACCTTTCTACCATTTCTATGAGGAAATGCAAGTGCGAGGGAGATAACTCTGGCGTGAAGAAGGGGACAGATGTCGTGCCCTCTGAGGGGATTTCTACTCCTTTGTCCTTAGTGGAGTTTATGGCTGCTGAGAGCCACACCACCACCACCCCCTGTCGAGTCTGTAGATGAGGTTACAATTGTTCCTCCCAAGCAAGGTGGTAAGGGCAAAGCGGGTACTAGTAGAGAAGCAAAAGCAAAGAGGAAGGAAGTTGGTGTTTCTGCTTATGAGCTCTATGTACCTAATTATGGGGTTTCCCATGGGCAGTTGATGTGTGATGATGCAAGCATAGACCGCACTGTGGTGACCAAGGGGGTTCTCCCGAAGAATAAAGAAACTTTTTTAGGGAAGAATTTTAGTTTCCTACTGGCAAAGGGTTATACTCATTTGGGTGGGGTGAGTAATCTCCTTGTGTTTTTAGTATAAGTTGTATTCCTTCCTTTGTTTCCTTTGATGGTTGATTGTTTCTCTTTTTTGTAGGTGTGAGGGTTGCAGCAGGAAAAAAGACTCATGCCTTCGGCCCTCTCTCCTCTTTTCCTCTTTCTTTAGGGAGGGGAGTGTCGTGTGTGCTTTCCTGTCGGGCTCACACCGCAGTACCATCGCTCGGAGATACGTGGAGGCCTATTTCGTAGGAGTGTAAAGTTCATCATTGAGACAGGGGTTTGATGATGGTCCAATACGGGGAATTGGGATCATGCAAAAAGGGGTTTGGAGTTACCACCTAGGATTATGGGCCAAGGACCCAAGGGTGGGCCCGATTCCTGAGAAAAGGGCCCAAAAATTGGTCTGGTCTAAAGATTCAGGGTAAGTGTCAGGTTGTAGAGTTGGAAAGGTGTTAGGCACCTAATCAACCCGGTTCAACCGGTCTTCCTACTAGATGCTTAAGAATGAACAACTTCTAAGATTATTCCTATTTCGCATGCATGGATAAGTTATCACACATATATACATGGACTGAATTTAAATAACTTTGTACACTAAAATAAAGTCAATTTAAAGTCTACATTATGATGATTCAGTTGAGAAATTGTACCTGAAAACCCCTGTTTCGGGTCAAGAGGGGTGGACCCCTGATTAGTACTGGCACAGACTGTCTTTTGGATTCTCCTAGCTCAAGGGAAGATGGTCTTGACCTCCAACTTCCTTTCTCGAGAGATATTAATTGAACAGAGTTCCAACTAGGAATGGTTACTTTCGGATTTTGACTACGATATTGATTCGGCAGTGCTCCGCTAGAGAGGGGCTACTTCTGAGTTTTGGCTGAGGTGACACTCTGGCAGAGCTTCCGCTGGGGATAGGCTATGGGAGGGTTAGGCTATGGGTATTCCGGTAGAGCTTCCACTAGGAACAGGTTATTCCCTAAGGATTGAGGAACTTTGAAGGCCCGAAGAACACTTTGGATCTTATGAAGATCTCTCCGAAGACTTGACGAACCTCAAAAGGGCAGGGAGACTAAGGGAAAATTTTTCCACACAAAAACTCACTCAAAAAAGGCAAGGGATTGAAGAATTTTGAAGGCCTAAAGAACACTTTGGATCTTATGAAGATCTCTTCGAAGACTTGAAAAACCTCAAAGGGGAGGGGAGGAGAGAGGGCAAAGCTTCTCTACTATGATGCTCCTAGGAGGCTTGAGTATTTTTGGTGTGTAAATCCACCAGGAGGGCGGATATTTATAGAATTCTTAAACCAATGGGGAGGAAAAGAGAATTTTCTTAGCCAATGGGGGGAAAAAGTGGTTTTTCTAAACCAATGGGGAAAAAGTATGAAATTTTGGACCAATGAGGTGGAAGGTGATTTTCTTTGACTAATAGAGAAAAAGTAAGTTTTTTTGGGCCAATAAGGTAAAAAGATACCTTTTGGGGCCAATGGGAAGTTGCGGTGAAGGATAAGCTAGTGGGTGAGTGTAAAGTACATAAGTGGGTGGAGAGAAAATCTCTTCACCCAATAGGACAGTGGAACACTTATTCTGGCCATTGACAGCGGCACACGAGGCTGGGTAGGGGTGGGCAGGGCAGTCATGGATGCACAAGGCAGGCAGGGTGCGCACAGGGAAGTTGGGAGGGGGGCATGATACATGGTGCATGGGGCAGGCAGGGTGCGCGCGACAGGTAGGCAAGCGTGCGTGACATGCATGCAGGGGGGTGTGAGGCTAGCTGGTAGGTGAGCGAGGCTGGAAGACAGGGGCACACGGCATACATTCGGGGGTGCGCGAAGGTTGGTAGGCGCATACGACATACGTGGGGGGCTCGTAGGGTAGGCTGGCGGGTGCGTGAGGTTGGTTGGCAAGGGCGTGCAGTATGTGCACGGGGGCACGCATGGCATGCATGAGAGACGTGAGGAGCTAGCTAGCGGGTGGGTGAGGCTGGAAGGTGGGGGCATACGACATGCGCGTGGGGGCTCGCGAAGGTTGGCGGGTGATGCGGTATGGGCCTAGGGGCACGTGTAGCTAGCTGGCTGGTACTGGCATATGCTGGGATAGAGCACGTGGGGCTGGCATACGTGGGGCTAGTGCGTGCAAGGCTGGCTGGTAGGTGCTGGCATGTGTGGGGAGGGCATGCACATGGCAGGTCATGATGCTCACAACTAGGTGTAAATTTCCAGGAGCGATTGTGGGAGATCCGACAATCCAATTTTGACGTACCATATATTATTGGAATCGTAATTCTAAGTACTATGCATCCATATGGTCACTTAGGGCTGAATTCCAATGTATATAAAAATTCATAATTGAACCCTCTTTTCTCTCGCACGAGATTTTCTAAGTTTTGGGTGAGCAGGGGAGGTTTCTGGGTTGGATTATCTTAATTAATTATCATCTCTATCGATTGGAAGCAAGAAGTCACGTCCAAGATCCGCAATTCATCATAGTAGGAGGGGGTTGAAAAAATTAGGTGCCTATAGAATGCCCATCTTTGGCAGAGGCCTGTGCCAACAGCCGAAGGGCAAAGAAAGGAACGACCACATTTTGTCACTCGGAGCATGTACTACCATCATTTTGCTCATTAACGACGGAGTTGAAAATGCAACAGGTAATATCTCTTAACTACGTTAAATTTTAAGACTTACCTAGGCTGCTGATTGTAGAAAAGAAATTCGTTGCTCTTCCAATCCTGCAAAAGACGTTAGTACTTGATCTTTGTCTTTTCCTATGCTAGGCTTCCATGTGCCAGTCTAGGGGATTTGGTCTCCAAGCTGGGTCTTTCGACCCAAAATGGGCTATATAAGACTGTCGATTACAAGAAAGAAATTCGCTGCTCTTTCAATCTTGCAAAAGAAAAATATTTGATTCATGAATTTTCCTTGGCCAGGCTTCCATGTGCCAGCCTAGGGAATTCATCAATGAGATCAGGTTGCTCGGAGCCGATTCAAAGAGATTGGGCCACCTAGGGCCTGTTAAATGAAATTGGGTGATCGGGGGCCGGGTTAATAAAATTGGGCCACCTAGGGCCAGTCCAATGAAATTGGGCCACATGGGGCCAATTCAATAAGATTGGGCTACTTGGGGCTGGGTCAATAAAATTGGGCCACCTGGGGCCAGGTCAATGAGATTGTTTCTTTTCTTGATTTCTTTCATTTCCTTGATTGGGATTCCTGAATTTGAACCAAGAGATTGGAGTCTTGAATTTTTCCTTTTTGATTTGGAATCTTGCCTGATCTTTGCTTTTGATTTTTATTTTCTCTCTCTTTTTTTTTTTACTATAATTTTTATCTACCAATGGGATTTGACTTTCACCTTCCCTTTTCATGTGATATAATTTTCACCCACCACAAAAATTTGCTTTATATTCTACCTTCCCTTTGATTTTTACCTTCCACTTCCATGTGATATAAATTTCATCTACCACAATAAATTATTTTGAATTTGGCATTTTATGGTAAGAATCCTTAATTTGCACCTTGGAATTGGAATCTCAATTTTTTTTTTCTTGAGTAAACAAATTTTTTACCCATAAAATGGCCTCGCCTCCTGTTCATTCCTCATTCCGATATTTCTCAGTTGAGAATGATTTGTGAGCGAGTGAGCTCGGGCTTTCGAATCTCCTTGAAGATTTGAAGCATTTTGCACTTTTTCAAGTTTCTTCAAATTTTTTTGAAGATCTTCAAGTTTCCCTTGAAGTTCTTCATCTTCTTCTTGAATATTTTCATAGTTCTTAAGGAATGAGTCATTTGGAGAATTTGATATATTTTTGGGCTTTTTCACAAAGTGTGAAACTTCTTGGGGTTTTTTATAATTTTGGGAAATATGGTTGAGAGCTGTAGACACCTAATTTTGTCACCCTCCTCTGGCTATGATGAAATGTGGATCTTGGATGCGACTTCTGACTTCTGATCAATAGAGATGATGGACTAAGAAAACCTGGGAACATTCCCCTACCTGAAAACCTTGGAAACCCTATGCAGGAGAGATAAGGGTCCAATTTTGACTTTTCATATACGAAAAAATATGGTCAAGATGACCGTATAGATGGATAGTGCTCGAAAATATGATTCCAACAAAATATGGCATGTCAAAATACCCCAAAATTCACCTCCTACATACCCAAAAACCCAGAAATATTCCCCTACCATAAAACCCTGGAAACCCCCGCGCGAGAGAGAAGAGGGTCTAATTTTGACTTTTATATATGAAGGAATCTGGTCAAGATGACTGTACAGATGGATAGTGCTTGGAAATAAGATTCTGACGATATATGGCACGTCAAAATTGGACCGTCAGATCTCCCGTGATAGTCATCGAAAAAATCCATGATCGCGCACGCCCTGGCTGCTGCCTAGCACATGCCTGCCAGCCCTGCTGCTACCCATGGCTACTATCTATGGCTATTGCACATGACGGCCAGTCTTGCTACTACCATGCCCGTGCCCCCCAGGACATAGCCCGCACCCCCTCTGGCCATAGCTTGCGCCCCCTCTGGCCATAGCCCCTACCCCCTCTGGCCATAGCCCGTGCCCATGCCTGCTGCTGCCTAGCCCGCCTTGCCTACTGCCCTGCCTGTCCCCATGTGCATGCTGCCTCGAGTGCCATGTGCTGCACACCTATGCCATGCACCAATGCCCTATGCCGCGCAGCAATGCCATTACCCACACACTTTGTACACATTGCCTGCCCTCCCATACTGGCCATGCCCCATGCACTTTGGCCCAATCTTGGGTACAACCTTCAATAGCCGGAATTGGTATTCCACTAGCCAGGCCTCTTCACCCACTTAAGACCAAAAACCCACTTTTTTGGCTAAGGATTCTCTTTCCCATAAAAACCCTTTTACCCATTGGATAAAATCTCTCTTCAGTCATTTTGGTCCGAGAACCCCTTTTGCCCATTGGATAAAAGCCTTCTTCACCCATTTTAGTCCAAGAACCCTCTTTTGTTCGTTGGGTAAAAATTCTCCCTCCACCCCATTGATCCGAAAATCCTATAAATACCCCCTCCTTTGGATTTGACAGCCCAAACAACCCCACCTCACTCCATAGTAGTGAAACCCTCTCTCCTCCTCCCCTCCCCTTCTTGATTTTCTTCGGGTCTTTGGAACGATCTTCGTCAAGATTTGAAATCTTGTTTGGATCTTCGAAGTGTTCTTCAGAACTTTGAAGATCTTCAATCCAAGTTCTTAGTCCAATCCAGTTTTCACCAAAAATAGTATGTTCTTAGCCTCCCCCTTTGATTGTTCTTGAGCTTTACCAGAAATAGAAATCCCTCCCCCCTTGAGGTTCTTCGGGTCTATAAAGAGATCTTTGTCAAGATCCAGATCTCTGTTCGGATCTTCAAAGTGTTCTTCGGGGCTTTGGGGATATTCAATTAATTTTTAGGTCAATCTGTTTCTTTTCAAAAATAGCAGTTCCTAGTGGAAGCCCTATCCGAGTGCGTCTGGAATCTTTCCAGAAATAGCTATTCTCAGTGGAAGCTCTGCCGAAGTGCCACCTTAGCCTAGCCCTCTCCTAGCCTATCTCCAGCGGAAGCTCTGCTGGAGTGCCACCTCAGCCTAGCCCTCCCCTTGCCTATCCCTAGCGGAAGCTCTGCCAAAGTGCCACCTCATCCTAAGCCCGAAAATAGCTTCCCTAGCCGAAGCTCTATCCGAATCTAAATCTGAAAAAAGCCTTCCCTAATCGAAGCTCTGTCCGAATCCAAATCCAAAAGTAACCATTCCTAGCTAGAACTCTGTCCACATACCATCATAGTCAACATCTCTCAAGAAAGGAAGTTGGAGGTCAAGACCATCTTTCCTTGAGCCAGGATAATTCAAAAGACAGTCCAAGCCAGTACTAATCAAGGGCCCACCCCTCTTGACCCAAAACAAGGGTTAAGTTTAGGTACAGTTTCTCAACCAACTTGTCATCCTGTAGACTTTATATAGACCTTGTCTTAGTGTATATAGTAGTTTAAATTCAGTCAATGTATATATGTGTGATAACTTAGCCATGCATGTGGAATAGTAATAATTGTGGAAAATGTTCGTTCTTGAGCATCTAGTAGGAAGACCAATCGAACCAGGTAGATTGGGTCCTTAACACCTTCCCAATTCTACAACCTGACACTTACCCTAAATCTCTGAACCTGACCAAATTTTGGGCCCTTTTCTCAGGAATTGGGCCCACCCCAGGGTCCTAGGCCCATAACCCTAGGTGACGACTCCAAACCCCCATTTGTATGATCCCGATCCCCATATTGGACCATCATCAAACCTCCATCTCGAATGACGAATTTCACACTCTTACGAAATAGGCCCCCACGTATCTCCGAGTGGGGATACGGTGGAGTGAGGCTCGCAAGGTAAGCACACACGACACACTCCCTCCCTCACATAAAAGAGAAAGAGAGGAGAGAGGACAGAAGTGACGTGCATAAGTCCATTTTTGGCCGCTACCCCCATAGTGGTGACTCCACTGGGGATAAATGTCAAGCTTCCGATACTAGATGCTACCTTTAAATGTAAGAACATTTTCTACCACATTTGTTTGAAAACATGTTTGGCTAACCCCATATTTGTAATTGTATTTGCTAACCGCATCATGTATCATGCTCAAAGTGAAATCATTTAGCAAGGGACTCCCTGTCATACCCACACCCTTGGGGAGGTCGACGCATATCATGGAGAGTACTCTAAGAGCAAATGATACCCGCTTCCTGTATAAGGGTGTGGGGTATTGTTAAACAACGAGAATGTTCATAATTGTGCTAGCACCTTTGGGGAGGTCCGTGCACTTTATGACATTCTGAGATCAGATAATGGTATTCCCGCATTACACTTTTGCACACAATCACTCACAGTTCCACCACCCTGTGGCCAATTGCTTAACCTCATGCGTAGTTACAAGTAATGGGAAAGGAAGTCACCCCCTTGATCTCATACCAATAGGTATATTAAAAGGATCACATACCTTGCATATATAGATCCTGTCAAGGAAGCCTTATCGGTTTTATTGCATCCACTGCATACTCAGCATCATGTAAAAAACCGATGAAGAAGCTAGAAGTGCCATAAGCTAACTGTAGAACTTGTTTGCGGTCTTAAAAAGGAATGTTTCTATATTATATTTTCGTCGTAAAGAATTACTTTCCTAAGTGGGTTTCAGATAGAAGGTGTCCCTCCTCCTTAAGAAATATGTGACTTAGGGGCAATCCCATCAGAGTCACGTAAAGTCCCAAGAAAATTAGGAGGAAGGACACCAAGTGGGAAAAAAAGCAAGGAAAGCATGACTTTATTACATGAAATGTCTTATGGGAATACTCTTGACAAGCCATTTGTATGAATCTCCTGCTTATGAAATTGGGTGGACCAGGGGCATCAAACCCTATCCACCCCCTATCATTAAGCGGACTAACTTTGGATGGATCAATGGTTGTTAATCTAGTGAATGTGTGGATAAAGGGTTGGGAATTCAAGAATCCTAAAATAAGCCACTTTTGGTTAAGGCATAATTCCACACCTCAAGTATTCTTTGTGGTCCCTTTGGACGCGTCAGGGTAATCGGTTAACTTGCTTAAGTCTAGTGTCACCTTCGTCATCTCTCCGAGATTGTCTACTACCAGTTAATATGGATCCTTATGACTCTGAATCACCTGAACAGGCCTGGGTCCATACCGTGGAGACCTTGCAAATAGAAATGGTTGAATTCGAGAGAGGGATAGCTCAGATATTGCATGCACTTTAGAACCCTCCCAAAGCTGATCCCATATCTGAGCCAACACCGGCTACGGGAGATTTGGAACAAAATGGAGCTATGGGTTATCGTAAGAACTCTTCAAGAGTTGACTCAGGAGAACTAGAGCAAGTTAGGCCAATCGTCTCGAGAGGAGCCTCACCCACTAGTCCAAATAATCAATTGGGAACCTACTCCAGGGTCCCTCCTAGGGTAATGATTGAAGATGAAGAAGAGGAATTTACAGCACATGTTCGCATTGAGCCTCCAGAGATAGAGAAAGAAAGGAAACTCAGAGAGCAATTAGAGAAGTTGGAGAGCATAATCTTCTCCAGGGAAAGGATTTTCAAAAAATTCAAATGGCAGACTGACAAGTTTGATGGGTCAGGAGACCCTAAGGCTCACCTCAAAGTTTTTCTTAGCATTGCCAAGTCGTGCAACTTGCATATAACTAGATGGGAAAAGCCTTCATGTTAACCCTATTGGGTCTAGCAGTAAGGTGGCTCACATAGTTGGAGTCATCCCAAACTTAGAATTGGGCAACGGTGGTGAAAGCCTTCACCAAATAGTACAAATACAACACCGAAGTGGATGTAAAGCGATGAGAGCTTGAGACATTAAGGCAACAACCTAGAGAAGGATTCACCGCCTTCCTGATGAGGTTTAGGGATAAAGTTGCCAAGATGGCAGATCAGCCTTTAGAAGCAGAGCAAGTGGAGATGTTGATAGAGAACTTATCAAAGCCTTAATATGATGTTTTTTGCTACTAACATCTATAGATTTTTGATGCGTTGATAGCCACTGGCACACGTGTGAAAAATAGAATCCTAAGGGAAGCTCAATATCAAGGATCCTCCCAAGATGCAGGGAAGAACACCAGAGTCAGACAAGGAAAGAGTTCATAAACTAATATGGTGAGTGCAGTTCAGCAGTCAATCTCACCTGCCACTTCTTCAAAGCCATTCATAATACAAGCAGATACACCCTCCCAGAAGGCCCCTTGTCCAAGAAGGTAGTTTTTTTATTTGGGAATGCCCGTGATAGTAGTGTATGAGAAGCTAAAGAAGCAAGGATTGCTAGAGACAGTGGCTCCGAGAGCGATCAACAACCCTCCTCTAGCTTAGTACAGAGACCATGAATATTGTGCTTACCACACTCAGAAGGGGCACACCACCGAAAGATGCATATGTCTGCAACATGCAATCCAGGACTTGGTAGACAACAGAACCATTGAGGTCAAGGCCAAGCAACCTCCCAATATCAACACCAATCCACTCCCCGATCATGTGAACAATCTAGATGAAGAAGCCACAAAGAGTGACCCACTCAACTCATTGTACCTAGAGCTCGAAAGAATCATATGAATGCCCGCGCTTATAAGAAACTCATGAGTCAAAGGGCTAGAGTCATGAGGACTCCCAAAAGAAGAGAATTATTAGAAAAAGAATTAGAAGATTGGACTCCCACCGTTCATCCTTCCTCATCAACAGAAGAATCTGTCATACCGTATTACCAACCTCCACCATACCTCCCACCTTTACCATATTACTAGCCTCCGCCATACCATCAACCTTCACCCTATCATCAAGGAGAAGGAGTTTCCTTATCCTATCACCCCCAATCTTCATATTCTACATCTCACATTACATCATCTTCATATAATCCCACTTCATACCCCTCATCAACTTCATACCAATCCCATTCTCAAGATTCAGTATATAACCCGAAAGAAGGATGGATGGATGGGTATGATTGGAAGGATATGCTTGCACTACCGGACTCCCTAAAGATGACTTCATTAACAGGGTCAGTGAATGCATTAGGGGAAGACCAGGAGAGTGATCTCACTTCTCTAATTTAGTCTACTATATCTTAAGAAGATAATCTAGAGGTGATTGAAGAAGTCACGGACGACCTCCTTAGAGTAGTGATAGCATTGTCAGTAGGGGAACAAATCAAAGAGCATACCTCCCTAATCCACATAGGGGGTGACACGGAGGATGATGACAAAGATGAGAGCGAAGATGAGAATGATGGAGATGACTCTGATTCTCAAGAGGATGATGAGTATTCAGACTGGGATGACTACCAAGGCCTTGGTATAATGATGATGATGATGAGTCCAAATATTACTCACCAGATCATCAGACATGTTTCTTAGTCTATGCTATCGACGATGATGACCTAATAGTTGATCCGACAGGTGGCATTTACCCTTCCCTCTGCATAAGAGGAGATAATTCTACATCAGATTTAGAAAGTAATAAAGAATCTAGAGAGCTGATGCAAGTTTTCTGGATGAACCAGAATCTGCATTAGAGATGGAAGAAAAACTATGTGAAGTGTACTCAAACATATTGTGGATGCAAGAAAGAGTGGAAGAAATTGACAACATGCTAGGTGAAGTAACTATTGGTGATCGTTACTACCATGAGTAGTTGAATGATCTAGAGGAAATAGAGCCAGATGACACATTAGCAGAGGCAGTAGACACTGCATTCCAATAGCTTTCTAATGCAGTCAAAAAGTTACGAGCCAAGGTTGTGGATATTTGTAGAGGACCTCGACTTCCCCAAGCAGGAAAGGAGAATCAGAAGAAAAGGATGGCCACATGGTAGGGATAATCACCATAACAAATGGTGATGATGAAGATTGTTATCCCATAGAGATTATTGTGAATAAACCTATCAACATGATGGAAACTAGAAGTGGAAAAGACTACAAGGGCAAGGCTCTAGCAGTTGAACAGTTAAGGGCTAATGAGGCGAAACTAGTAGCTTGAAGAAAGAATCAGAGAACCTAGTCTTGGCTCAACTCAAGAAGTCCCAAGCGAATATCTCAATTTGGGGATTGTTGATGGTAGCCCCCACACACCGTGAAGCAGTCTTGAAGTCTCTCACCAATGTACAGGTGCCGATTGAGATAAATCCGACACATCTCTCACATATAGTAGGGGCAACATATGCAGTGTAATCCTTAATGTTCTCAGATTTAGAGCTTCCCAAAGGAGTCCAGCATAATCGAGCTCTCCACATCATGGTAGAATGTCTTGACAAAGTGGTTCCCCAGGTTCTTATTGACAATGGGTCCGCTTTGAATGTGCTACCATTGAGATCGGCAAAGAGTATTGGCATCAACTTGGAAGAAATGAGGCCAACTACCCAAACCATATGGGCATATGACAATACCAAGAGAAAGATCCTTTGCATCCTTACCCTTTCCGTAAAGATTGGCCCAATGAAGTTTGATATTGATTTCCAAGTCATTGATATACCAGCAAATTTTAATATGTTCTTGGAAAGGCCTTGGTTCCATCATGCGAAGGCAGTGTCCTCTAGTCTCCATAAAAAAATGAAGTTCATTCATGAAGGAAAGGTGATCACAGTAGCCAGAGATCCCAAAGTGTTTAATACCTTATCCAATATTAAAAATGGAGAAGAACAAGACCAGAAAGTCTAACTAAGTAGTTTTAAATTAGACACAACTTGCATAGCCATTGCCAAAGAAGTTCCAAAGGAGGAAACCCCAGCTAACTATGAAGCCATCTGGAGTCCGCCAATAAATCAGATGATGAAGAATATGCAATATTTTCTTGACATGGGGCTAGGGAAATATCATCAAGCAGTTCCAAAGTAGCCAAGTTTGGCAATAAAAAAAGGAAAGAATGGTCTCGGCTACACTCCTCTGATCACCAAAGGACAGAAAGTACTGAGGATGACTAGGAAGATCTCCGTCTCTTACTACCCTACTCTCAATGGGTATTTTGTAAAAGAAGGAGAGGATTTTCCTTTCTACAAAAATGTGGAGCCATGGTTTGATGAAACCACTGCAAAAATACAACCAGGATTTGAAGTATTTTTCCAAGACGAGTTCGACTGGGTGACTCATGAAGTGGAACAACAGAAAATTCTAGTCAAAGAAAGTGATCAAGACAATTGCATCACTGGGATAGCAGAAATTACACTGATTGAGATTGGGTCTTCCTTTGGTGACCCTACAACATTGATCCAATTAAAGGAGGCACCAAGTCCTCGAGTCCTCCTGAAAAGAGAATGGAAAAAGAATATAAGGCTCACCTAGAGTTTGCTACTTCCCATTGATTTGAAAAGCTAGATTTGCTCCCTCCTACAAGAGCCAAGAGCCTGAGAGCTACATGAGCTTAAGCCTCATCCTTTTAGAGGAAGAAGTGCATATGCAAAGCAAAGAAGAGCATAGAGGATGATGGTTTGTATGTACTGTGCTTGAACCAACTGAAATAGGAAGGCTAGTGAAGGTGGTCAAAGATGTGACCACGGAAATGGGATGGAATCCCTCAATAGGCTCGAAAAGATGGACTTTATAGAAAAAGGATTGAGTAGTCTCCACCAATCTTCACCCCTCAGAAAATTCGGCTTCCGAGAGCAAGAGATTGACCAGTTGGTATTCATGAAGAAGCGGGCACCTATCCAGAAGAACCATTACGTCATTGAAGAAATAGCAGTAATTTTCTCAGAAGGAGAAGAAGGCCCTTTGCCACACCTTCTCATCTATTAAGCCACTGAACAGCTCTTGAACTGGACAAGCATTGGAGAAAAATTCAAGTTTGCCTATGCTATTGAGTTAACCAGCCTGAGTACCCTTAGAAAAAGCATCAAGTCAGTTATCAAGTCTGTAGTCGAGGCTGTTGTTCATGATTTCATGTCAGCCTCCCCTCTCGAGGAGAGTCCAGAGTCCCTATATGTCGAGTTTGTTACTCCTTTCATGAATGAAATTTTTTATTCAAGTATGACTTGCCTCCTTTTTCTAATGATGATCTTAATAAATATCAAGAATCAATAAAACAATACAAATCAAAGAAAACCTAACCCATCCGTGAGGATACTTGGGTTATTAATCTAGGAACTGACCAATGCCTTCGAGTAAAAATTGGCACTACCCTTGATGAGAAAGAAGAAGAACAAATGATTAGTTTTCTGAAGGAATTCATTGAGGTCTTTGCTTGGTCTTATGAGAATATACCTGGTATCGACCCAAACATCGTGCACCATCGATTATCGAGCTATCCTGGGGCAAAACTGATAAAGCAGAAGCTCTGAAGAATACAACCAGAATAGAGTGAGACTGATAAAGCAGAAGCTCTGAAGAAGTAATAGAATGTAGGATTTCTATAAGTGGTAAAGTACCCCCAATGGTTGGCCAATATTGTACCAGTACCGCAGAAAGATGGCAAGATACGAATGTGCATAGACTTTCGAGATCTTAACAAAGTGAGCCCTAAAGATAACTTTCCATTACCTCATATCGATGCATTGGTGGATAATATGGCGGGGCATGCTTTGTTATCATTTATGCACCAAATAAGTATGCACCAAGAAGATTGTGAGAAGATAGCCTTCACCACTCCGTGGGGAACCTATTGTTACAAGGTGATGCCTTTTGGACTGAATAGTGCTAGGGAAACTTATCAAAGAGCAGCTATGGCCATATTGCATGACATGATGAACAAAGATGTGGAAGTCCATGTGGATGACATGATAGTTAAGTCAAAAGATTGGCAGCCATATTCCTACGCTAAGACGTTTCTATGAAAGAATCAAGAAGTATCAGCTGAAGTTGAACCCTTAGAGGTGTGTATTTGGGGCAACAGAGGGAAGGTTGTTAGGATTCTTGGTGAGTGAGAGAGGCATTAAAGTTGACCCTATCAAGATCAAGGCAATTCAAGAAATGCCCACACCTCGAACTGAGAAGCAAATACGAAGATTTCTGGGTCACATCCAATATATTAGCAGATTCATAGCTCAGTTGACTACAATCTGTGAACCAATTTTCAAGCTGCTGAAGAAGGATCAACCCATTGAATAGAATGACCAATGCCAACAAGCCTTTGAAAAAATCAAAAGATACCTCATAAACCCACCAGTATTGACACCGTCGGTGGAAGGAGAACCACTTCTGTTGTATCTGTCCATGGGAGAATATTCCATGGGCTCATTGCTAGCATAAAAGGAGATAGAAAATGGGGCAGAGCATGCCATATATTACCTCAGCAAGAAGTTCCTAGAATATAAGACACGGTATATATCTTTGGAAAGAACTTGTGCTACATTGATTTGGGCAATGAAAAGGTTGCGACACTACATGGTTTCCTATCCAGTGCATTTGATCTCAAGGATGGATCCCATCAAATACCTCTTCGAGATACTAGCCTTAACCAAAAGGATGGCCTATTGGTTGCTTTTACTATCAGAGTTTGACATCACCTATATTACTCAGAAATCTATCAAGGGGCAGGCCATAGCTAATCATTTGGCTGCCCACCCCATAGAAGATGGAAGATCCTTGGATGGTGCCTTTCCCGATGAAGGAATCACCGTAATAGAGGAAGAAGATACAATTACTGAATGGCAGCTATTTTTTTATGGAATAGCAAATCAGAAGGGATGTGGTGTGGGAATATTGCTTGTCACTTCTGACGGCCTTTATTTGCCTTCATCATTTTGCCTCGCTTTCCCCTGTACCAATAATATTTTCAAATATGAAGCTTGTGCTTTGGGGCTCGAAAATGCTTTGACTATTGGGGTAAAAGGGATCAAGATATACGGTGATTCATCCATCGTCATCTATCAGACACAGGGAAAGTGGAAAATTAGAGATTAAAATTTGAAGCCATATCAAGAACATTTGGAAGTGGTGATTGGACACTTTGAGAAGATCTCCTTCGAACACTTCTAGAGAGATAACAATAGGTTTGTTGATGCCCTTGCAACCTTGGCTTCCATCGTAGAATGCAACCCTATGGCTAGGGTCTGACCATTCTTAGTAGAACAAAGAAGCAGGTCCATTTATCAGAATTCAGTCAACTCTCTCACTGTGGATGGATGGTCTTGGTTCGCTCACATAGTGGATTTCATCAGAGAAAAGAAGTACCTAGTTGAAGCAACTGACAGAGAAAAGACGTTTCTGAGAAGATATGCCACCCAGTTTATTCTTCAAGAGGATCTGTTATACAAAAGATCATATGACAGAATGCAGTTGTTGTGTGTGGATGAGGAATAAGCTACAACCATCATGGAGGAAATTCATCAAGGTCTTTGTGGACCCCACATGAATGCCAAGATATTATCGAAGAAGATCCTCAGGCTGAGATATTACTGGAACACCATAGAAGCAGATTGTGTGGACTTTGTCAAGAAATGCCACAAATGTCAGATTTTTGTCAACATCATACATATCCTACCAACAAAGTTGCATTCACTCAGTTCACCTTGGCCATTCTCCACTTGGGGCATCGATATCATTGGAAAGGTTAGCCCTAAAGCATCTAATGGTCACGAGTTCATTTTGGTAGCCATTGATTATTTCACCAAGTGGGTAGAAGCACAGTCCAATATGGTCCTCACTTCTGCTAAGGTAGCCAATTTCATCCAAGAAAATACCATTTCTTGATACGGAGTACCTTAAGAATTGATATCAGATCAGGGATCCCATTTCTGAGGCAAGACTGATAAAATTTATACAAAATTCGGTATCAGAAGGCATCGCTCTACGACTTACAGGCCATAGGCCAATGGGGCAGTGGAAGCAGCTAATAAGAACATCGAATTTATCTTGCAGAAAATGGTGGAAACACACAAGGATTGGGTTGATAAGTTACCCCTTGCCTTATGGGCATACTGGACTTCTGTACGATCCTTGACAGGGGAAACCCCTTTCTCTTTGGTATATGGTACCATCCCTAAGGGTGCTCCTTGATAGTCAGCTACCTGAAGGAGAGTGGGTGAAGGCCAGACATGACGAGCTCAATTTTATCGATGAAATGCACATAAAAGCCACGGATAATCTAAAAAAGTATCAACTGAGAATGGCCAGGGCCTTTAAAAAAAATGTGAAACCCCGCCACATAAAGGAGGGTGAACTTGTTCTTTGAGAACAAAGAGACCCAATTTATGACCCAAGAGAAAAATTCAGGCCCAATGGGAGTAATCCATTCACTGCTAAAAAAATTCTACTAGGCAAAGCTATGAAACTCATGGACCACAACAGCTAAGAAATACCCGAACTGGTCAACATGGATCAACTCAAGAAATATTATGTCTGAAAAGGTGAATAGCTTGAACTACATCAGAGCTGATTCCTTTCGAGGGATACATAGGCAACTTAATATGTGCAAGTGCGGTCTCAACCATCTAAAGACAATAAATTGGTTCCTCAATTAATAACCAAAGTATATTAAAAGATCATTATAGTTTGTGTCCCCCAAGAATTTTCATTTGGCATGAAAAGCCATTAGGTATCTGTCATCCACCCATTGGTCCGTCACCTATTATCTAGGATTCTATCCCCTAAGAATCATCATTTGGCATAAAAGGCCATTAAGTATCTATCATTCACCCATTGGTCTATCAACTCTTATCCAAGATTCCATCCCCTAAAAACAAATCACCACACAGCACTAGTTTATCAAGGCCAGTTCATTCCCCACCCTTGATCAGTAAAAAAAAAAAAAAAAAGAAGAGCTTGATGCAAAAGTGGTAAAGGCTTGTTTGAGTCATTAGCTAATGAGTAATGCTTTGATAAATCATCATATCTCTTTTGTTTGTGATGGTTTTAGGAAAAGTCATGAGCTTGTTGGATAAGACATTGAGGAAATGGACCTTGGACATGAACATGAGGGCACCAGAATTGCTAGAATCCATGAATGTGTCATTTCTCGATCAGATCAGATGTGTGAAATTACATCACCAATTATTCCGGCAGGTGCCCTAACACTGGGATGCTAACTTGCATGCATTTCGGTTTGGATTAGTAGAAATCTGCCTAACTCTCGAAGAATTCTAGGTTTGCATGTTATCTCCACCCAAAGGCAGGTTGTTCCAACCATCTTTGAAGGAAGATTATTCAAAGGAAATTCAAGACTTCTTCAAGGATGGAAAGAAGAGGAAGTGAAACAATTCGTCAGGTATGGGAAGATTGACATTCTGAAGGTGGCCCAGATCTTTGTCCAATATCTACCAATAGGAGAAATCCATCAACAGAGATCACAGGATGCTTATTTACTTTGTATGATAGCTTGCTACATTCTTTGAACTCTCGGATGTGGTGCACCACCCATCCTGATTGAGGTGGTAAAACAGTTGAAGAAAGGAGGTGACATCATCCCTACGGTTCTTGCAGAAACATTCAAGGGATTCAATGACATGAGACATGGCCATAGATTTGGACTAGCTCATTATTAGGGGAGTCCTGCTATTTTTTAGATTTGGCTCCTTGAGAAATAGAAGTTAAACAAGTCAGTAAAAGGAGGCCCACTCGGAGCCCTTTGCTACCAGGATAAGAGGAAAGTTCTGGAATTCAACCTTATCACTGATTGGGAGAAGTACCTACAAGAAAGGACTGTGCAAGATATTGCATGGGGATGCCCAGGGAGGCCACAAGAAGATCTTCTGATGAAGCCCCCTGGCTATAATTACGTCAGGTTGATGGAATTGACTCACACATCCTTTTATTATTTTCCCACGTACATTGGCCAATAATTTGGGCTCGAGGTGATGGACCCAGAAGAGTTAGTGAGCTTTCACCCAGCTCAAGAGTTGTCTCCCCACCTTGTTACTTACCTATCCTGTCTATGGTAGGAAAATTATTCTCCTTTCCATGTAATTCACTTGGTAATGGAATGAAGAAGTATATGAGTTTTTGTGTTATCCCGATTATTCTAATTATGACTTGAGTTGTGGAATTGATTATGCCTAAAACATTGCAAACCACAAAAAAAAAAAAAAAAAACTCTCTTTGTGTCAAAGATTGAATTTCATTCATAAGATGCCAAAATAAAAGGGGGAGGGAAAAAGAAAAAGAAAAAATATACATGTATTTACAATTGCAGGAACTACAGGAACAGGTCTCTAAGAAGCAAAGTCATCATCTGAACCATACTCTGAATCAACCCCATGGAGTACCGGGGAACTCGTGGATGCTAGTCCAATCTACTTTAGCCTCTGTGTCATATCCTGAATCAGTGTATCCTGTTGGGCAATCTCTTGCTGGTAAGAGCTGACTTGGCTCTCCAAGGTGACAATCCTTCAATCCTAAGGATTATGGGAGAGTATCAAGAAGAAGAATAATGAAAGAGGAAGGGAAAAAAAAAAAAAAGAAAAAAAAGAGAAAAGGTAGACAATACCTTGGCAACTATCACCTCACATAAGCCATATCGCATCCTCCTGATCTCATAATAGACCTCCAGAGATACATGAGAAAGAGCATATCAGCAAAAGGGAGTCAAAAGTCAATTAAAGGATGATCAGATACTCACATAGTCATAAGGAATGGGCAGCCTAAGGGAAGCATTTACATCTGTGCTCTGCTCCAGAAGATGAGGGAGGCTGGGGTTGGCCACGTTGGGATAGCTCCAAGCAGGAAAGCCATGATGTTGGCTACTCTGAGAGACCCACTAGCACTAGTAGAGGGTCCAGCTTGAGAAGGATCAATAGCACTGATGTGCGACTGAACAGTAAAAGGGTCTACGTGTCGTGTTCTCTCCTAAAAGAACATCAGTCAAGACCGAAATGAAAAGAAGTTGAAGTGTGAAGGAAATACTCAAGAAAGGGCAACATACCACTGGACCGTCAGGACCAAGAGGGGTGCATACTATCTCTGCCTCTAGGAAGGCTCTTTAGTCTCTATCCTGATTGAGAAATAATTCATCCCATACTTCATCCACCAAACTCTCAGTCTCGTCACAGGTATGATCTCTGGAAAATTCATGGTAGGTGGAGGAAGACAGGGAGAGAGACGTGACTCTATATCAGACCACTAGTGTATGACTCTCTCTCCCAGGTACCATATATGACCCCATATGCCTCGGAATAGGACCTGGTTCTCAGATAAGTATCTAGCTAAGACAACTTCATCAGAGTTTGGAAATATGAGAAACTGGAATGGCCTCCAAGTGACCTGCAAATCCAAGGAAAAGTAAGTACAACACAGGACAAAAGGAATTTTAGTGTCAAATGTGGCATACCTCAGTAAGACCATTCAGAAGAGAATGCATGGTAGTCCCCGGAGGATGGCATAGACCCCTGAGCACCTGAATGTCTCCCCACCTTGCAGCTATGGGGAAGGACAATGCCTGAGGATCCCTCAGTCTGGGAGTTGTAACCTCTAGGTGCTCAAAGCACCAAGGTTGTTTTAAAAGATCAAAGTAAGGAAGTGCAATCCAAATGAATGAAAGGAAATAGGTATAAGGGTGAAAATTACCTGGAGGATGTAACCCTCTCCCTTGAGACCTCAGTCTCCATATGACAATAGGTTTAGTGTCCACAAGAGGTATGCATAGGCGGCCCCACCCCAGTCCCAAGAATCTACCTCCTAAAGATCCCGGAAGAAGAACACTAGGCGAATGTCTACTCCCCCTCAGAGGTCACTAAAAAGACACTGACCCACAACAAACAACAAGAAAGAATGGGTCCCCTGTGCCATGTTGCCAGGTTTTACCCATAGGTTGGTTCTCCACCATTGTGCGCTGATCTCCCCAAGATGGATATGTGTCTGATCAGTCATAATGGTAAGGCCCATCAGGTTCGCAAACTCCCTGACTGTCGGAGTCTCGGGAAAGGTCATGGGTCTACCCCTAAGTGGAACACCTATCAAGGCGTAGAAGCACAGAGGCGTGATGGTGATCTCACCAACAGGAAGATGAAATGAGTGAGTACTCGGCCACCACTACTCCATCAGAGCCCCTACCAGTCCTGGATTGAATTTTCGGGTCTCTATAAGGGCTAACCAACATAGGCATGATGAATCAACCATCTCCCTCACTCTACGAGGAAGTATCCTATACCATGACTGAACCATGTTTGAATGGCCATACAGGGCCAAGGTAGGTGGTTCCCTCCCTTTATGTTAATGGAAATAAAGAATATATATATATATATATAAAAATAAATTTGCAAATGTAAAGACTTACCCAAGAACCACATATAGAGTTGCAGATGTGATTCCGACTATTATGAAGAGTCTGCCCAGAGTACCAATCGCCAGGCTCTCATCCCTTTGGGAGGAACTATTGCAACCCTCCAGTTGGATTTCTCCACAAGTCTTTCTCTTTCTTCTTTTAGCTATATTTTCCAAAATCATAAAAGAGCCCCAAGAAGTTTTTCAATTTACACAAAAGCCCACAAGAATGTCAAATTCTCCAAATGACTCCTTTCTTAAGAACTATGAAGATCTTCAAGAGAAAGATGAAGAACTTCAAGAAAAACTTGAAGACCTTTGGAAAAAAATTGAAGAAACCCGCGAAAATGCAAAATGGTTCGGATCTTCGAGAAGATTCCAAAAACCTGAACTCACTCACTCAGGAATCGTTCCCCACTCAGAAAATTCAGATTGAGGAATAAACAAAGGAGGGGGGGACCATTTTATGGGTAAAAAATTTGTCTTCCAAAAAGAAAAAAAGATTCCAAGGTGTAAATCAAAGATTCTTACCACCAAATACCAAGTTCAAAATTATTTTTGAAGTAAATTATGGAAAGTAAAAATCAAAGGGAAGGTAAAAATTCATGTGGTAGTTGAAAATTCAAATTCACATAAGAATGGAAAGTAAAAATCAAAAAGAAGGAAAAACTCACATCCATGTGGTAGGTGGAAATTATATGGAAATGGAAGGTAAAAAATCAAAAGGGGTGTAAAATTCAAATTCATGTGGTAGGTGAAAATTATATAACATGGAAAAAGCAAATTCAAAGCCAAAAGTAAAAAAGCAAGATCAATGGTAAATGCAAGGTTCAAAACAAGGTCCCAAATCAAAAGCAAAAAGAAAGATTCTAAATCAAAGAACCAAGAATCAAGAAATCAAGGGAAAATCAAGAGAAGAAACAATTTCATTGACCCGACCCCAAGTGGCCCAATTGCATCAACCGGCCCTAGGCGGCCCAATCTCTTTGTATCGGCTCTGAGTGACCCGATCTCATAGACCAAATTCCCTGACCTGGCACATGCGAAGCCCAGTTAAGGAAAATCCAAGAATCAAATGTTTTTTCCTGTTACAAGATTGGAAAAGCAGTGAATTCCTCCCTTGTAACCATTGGTCCCAGATAGTCCAGATTGGTTCACCCAACCTAGAGACCAAATTCCCTGAACCGGCATAAATAAATCCCAACTAAGGAAAAGTCAAAGGTCAAAGTACTAACATTTTTTGTAGGATTGGAAGAGCAGCGAATTGCTTTCCTACAATCGGCAGCCCAGGTAAGTCCTAAAACTCTAAAATAGTTGAGGGATATTATCTGTTGTATTTTTTAACTCCGTCATTAATGAGCAAAATGACGGCAGTATATGCTCCGGGTGACAAAATGTGGTCGTTCTTTTCTTTGCCTTTCGACTGTTGGCACAGGCCTTGGCCAAAGAGGGGCATTTTGTAGACACCCAATTTTATCACCCTCCTCCGGCTATGATGAAATGTGGATCTTGGATGCAACTTCTGACTTCTAATTAACAGAGATGAAGATTGACTAAGAAAACACGAAAACATTCCCCACCTATCTGAAAACCCTAGAAACCCCCATATAGGAGAGAAGAGGGTCCAAATTTGACTATTAATATACAAAGAAATCTAGTCAATATGACTACACAGATGGATAGTCCTCAAAAATATGATTCCGACGATATATGGTATGTCAAAATCGGACCATCAGATCTCTTGCAATCATCCCCGAAAGATTACATTTTCCTATACGTATGTCACACGCACACTAGCAAGCCTGCTGGAAACCTGGAAAAATTCCCTACCTACTCAAATGCCCCAAATTCATCCCCTACCTAAAAATCCTAGAAACCCCCATGCAGGAGAGAAGAGGGTCCAAATTTGACTTTTTATATACGAAGGAATCTGGTCAATATAACCATACGGATGGATAGTACTCAGAAATATAATTCCAACGATATATGGCACATCAAAATCAGACTGTTAGGTTTCTCGTAATCACCAGAACATTCTATGATAGTGCGTGCACTGGCCAGCAGGCCAGTCCGCACGCATGTTACGCACACTGGCTACTGCCTAGCCTGCAAACATGTGCCCTGACTGGCTGCTACTTAGCCTACATGCACGTGCCCTTATTGGCTGCTACCCACACACCCACTGGCTGCTGCTGGTGCCCCTGCTGGCTGCTGCTGGCACCCCAGCTGGCTGCTGCCAGCATCCTTTCCTACACCATGCGTATATTACCTCGCACACCCTTGTGCCCAACCTGTACCCAGCTATGCATCATTGCTCTCACACCCTGTGCACATTGCCTGCCATCCCATACCGCCATGTCGGTTATGCCCCATGCACTTTAACCCAACCTTGTGTGCTGCCATCAATGGCCAGGATTGGTGTTCCACTGGCCTAATGGGTGAAGAGATTTCCTTTTCACCCACTCTAGTCCAAAAGCCCACTTTTTCTAAAAACTCTCTCTCCTCCCATTAGTCCACAAAACCTTTTTTTTTTTTTTTTGCCCATTGGTTAAAAACTATTTTTACCAACTTTAGTCCAAGAACCCCCTTTTGCTCATTGGTTAAAACCCCTCTTCACCCACTTTAGTCCAAAAACCCCCTTTTTACCCATTGGTTAAAAATTCTCTCTCCTCCCCATTGGTCCGGAAATCTTATAAATACCCCCTCCTTCGGATTTTACACAATGCAACAACCCCACAACTCCCCCTTTAGGAAGTGAAGCTCTGTCCTCTCTCCTCATCCCCTCCCCTTTTGAGTTTCTTTGGGTCTTTGAAGTGATCTTCGTCAAGATCTGAAATCTTGTTCGGATATTCGAAGTGTTCTTCTGGACTTTGAAGATCTTCAATCCAAGTTCTTAGTCCAATCCAGTTTTTATCAGAAATAGTATGTTCTTAGCATCCTCCCTTTGGGTGTTCTTGATATTTACCATAAGTAGAAATCCCTCCCCTCTTGAGCTTCTTCGGGTCTACGAAGAGATCTTTGTCAAGATCCGGAGTTCTGTTTTAATCTTCAAAGTGTTATTGGGGCTTTGGGGATCTTCAATCCATTTTTAGGCCAATCCATTTCTTTCCAAAAATAGCAGTTCCTAGCAAAAGCTCTATCCGAGTACCTTTGGAATCTTTCTAGAAATATCCATTCCTAGTGGAAGCTCTGCCAGAGTGCCACCTCATTCTAAGCTTGGAAATAGCCTTACCTATCTAAAGCCTTGTCCGAATCCAAATCCAGAAATAGCCTTTCTTAACCGAAGCTGTATTCGAACCCAAATCTGAAAGTAACCGTTTCTAGCCAGAACTCTATCCGAATATCATCATAGTCAACATCTCTTGAGGAAGGAAGTTGGAGATCAAGACCATCTTCCCTTGAGCCAAGAAAATCCAAAAGATAGTCCGAGTCAGTACTAATTAGGGGCCCACCCCTCTTAAGCCGAAACAGGGGTTAAGTTCAGGTATCGTTTCTCAAACGAATTGACATCAGGTAGACTTTATATAGACATTGTTTTAGTGTATATAGTCATTTAAATCCAGTCAATGTATATATGTGTGATAACTTAGCCATACATACGGAATAGCAATAATTATGGAAACTATTCATTCTTAAGCATCTAGTAGGAAGATCGATTGAACTGAGTAGATTGGGTGCCTAATACCTTCCCAATTCTACAACCTAACACTTTCCCCAAATCTTTGGACCAGACCAATTATCAGGCCCTTTTCTTAGGAATTGGCCCCACCCCCGGGTCTTAGGCCCATAATCCTAGGTGGCGACTCCAAACCCTTTTGTATAATCCTGATCCCCGTATTGGACCATCATCAAACTTCTGTCTCAAATGATAAATTTTACACTCTTACGAAATAGGCCTCCACGTATCTTCGAATTACGATAAGATGGTGTGAGGCCTGCAAACAAAGCACACATGACACACCCATCCCTCATGAAAGAGAAAGAGAGGAGAGAGGGCAGAATCAATGCAAGCCTTTTTCTCCCCCCCCCCACAGGGGAGGAACGCATGCGCATCCTCCAGCTGCTACCCTCACAACAGCAAGGGATGAGAAAAATATCAATGGGGTCAATTGATTCTAGGGCAGCCAGCAAGCTTTCCAGAGGGCCATATCTCAACCCAGCTCCAGTTCAGTTCAGGAAACCGAAAGCAAGCCAAACCTCCTAATCCTCCCAGTCTAGTGGTATGTCTCAGTCATTGGGGTCGAACCCTCAATGTTTTCACTATGATCATCTAGGACACTTGGCTAGGACATGCCCCCACCATCGGCTGGGTGACGCACCTTACACCCTACTTCCTAGGCCCCAACAGACTTATTCAGCCAATAGGCCAGTACAACCATAGCCGGGCAACAAACCTCATGGAAGGGTATTTGCTATGATGGCAGAGGATGTAGAAGCTACACCAATTGTGGTGATAGATACCTTATTGATTTCATCATTACCTACACATGTGTTGTTTGACTCAGAGGCCTCTCATTCATTTGTGTCACCAACATTTGCGAGAAAAATGGGAATTCCACCCAAGAGATTAACGTAGTGCTTGGTAGTTAGTACACCCACAAGAAGTGTGGCAGGTTTGAATTATGTATATGAGTCATGTTAGGTGGCTATTAATGGATATGACTTGAACATACACTTGATCGAGTTGGATATGACTGACTTCATTGTGATCTTAGGGATGGACTGGTTGTCCGCATACAGAGCTAGTGTACTATGTGCAGAAAAGATGATAATCTTTAGACCCCATGATGAGGGAGAGTTCAATTTTGTGGGAGATAAACCCAAGAAACACAAAAGGATTATTGTGTTAGCCCTCTAGATGAAGAAGCTACAAGATCAGGGGTGTCATGGCTACTTAGCATCTGTGGCAGATACTAAAATAGAGGTCAGGCCATTGGCCAAGTTAGATGTTGTAAGGGAGTTTCTCGATGTGTTCCTGGGTGATTTGATAAGATTTCCCCAGACTAAGAGATAGAGTTTGTGATAGACTTACTCCCAAGGTCAGCACCTGTGTTAAAAGCCTCTTACTGTATAGCCCCCATAGAATTGAAGCAATTACAATTATAGCTTCAGGATCTTCTGAAGAAGAGATTCATTAGACCTAATGTGTCTCTGTGGGGAGCACTGGTATAGTTTGTCAAGAAAAAGGATAGAAGTATGAAATTATGCATTGATTACCAAGAGTTTAACAAGCTAATAGTCAAGAATCGGTATCATTTTCCAAGGAATGATGATCTACTTGATCAGCTATAGGGTGCTAAAGTTTTTTCCAAGATTGACTATAGATTAGGCTACCACCAGCTCAGAATCAAGGGTAATGATGTTAGCAAAACAACCTTCAGATCTCTGTGTGGACACTACAAGTTCTTGGTGATGTCATTTGGGTTGACCAACGCGCCACTGCATTCATGAACTTGATGAACCAGGTGTTCTAGGATGTTTTGGATAAGTTTGTGATTGTATTCATTGATGACATCTTGGTATATTCTAATAGTGCAGAGGAACATGCCATCCACCTAAGATTGGTACTGCATGGTCTAAGAGAGAAGCAACTCTACGCCAATTTCAGCAAGTGTGAATTATGGCTTTCACATGTGACATTCCTAAGCAATATTGTCTCAGATAAGGGTATAGAGGTTGATCCAATGAAAGTGAATGCAGTTTTAGAGTGGGACACTCCCAAGAATGTGATAGACATTTGTAGCTTTCTAGGATTGGTTAGATACTACAGGAGGTTTATTAAGAATTTCTCCCGCATTTCAGCACCAATGACTTGACTTACACAGAAGGGTGTAAAATTTGAGTGGCCCGATGCTTGTGAGAAAAGCTTAGAGAGCTAAAGTATAAGTTGGTATCAGCTTGGCTCTTAACTATTCCAATCGATACAGGTGGTATAGTTGTGTATAGTGATGCTTCCAAATTGGGATTGTGTTATGTGTTCATGCAACATGGGAAGGTCATTGCTTATGCATCCTGCCATTTGAAGGAATATGAGAAGAACTACCCTACCCATGATTTAGAGCTAGCTGTTGTGATTTTTGCCTTAAAAATTTGGTAGCACTACTTGTATAATGAGAAGAGTGAGATATATAGTGACCACAAGAGCCTTAAGTACTTCTTCACCCAAAAGGAACTCAACATGAGGCAGAGGTGTTGGTTAGAATTGATGAAGGATTATGACTGTACTATCCATTAGCATCCAAGGAAAGCTAATGTAGTAGCCGATAGACTTAGCAAAAAATCTTAGGCCCTAAATCTTGTATCACTAACTACCAATGAGCGTCTTATCGAAGAGGCCAAGAGATTTGATTTGGAGCTACTAATGGAAGGTGTGACCTTGTCACTATCAGCATAGGTAGTACTGCCTAGCCTAGTGGATAGAATTACTATAGCTCAAGTTACTGATGCAGAGTTGCAGAGATTGATAGCAAATTGCAAAGAAGGGAAACAGATGGACCCAGATTTCTCCTTGAGAGAAGAGGGAATCCTCAAGTTCAAGGGAAGGTTATGTGTGCCTGGTGATGGTGACTTGAGAGATATTATTTTGAGGGAAACACATAGCTCTTTGTATTCCATCCACCCCAGCAGCACCAAAATGTACAAAGACCTAAAAGGATCCTACTGGTAGAAGGGGATGAAGAATGATGTAGCCACACATGTGTCTAGGTGCCTCACTTGCTAGTAGGTCAAAGTAGAAAGACAGAGACCCTATGGGTTACTACAATCACTATCTATTCCAAAGTGGAAATGGGAGAATATCAGCATGGACTTTGTCATGGGACTACCCCTCGCTAATAAGGGCATGGATGCTATTTGGGTAGTTGTTGACCACTTGACCAAAGCATCCCACTTCATCCCAATTAAAGTCACTTTTTCCATGGACAAGTTGGCAAAGTTGTACATTGACAACATCATCCGACTGCATGGTGTACCAGTTAGCATCATGTCCTATCGAGATCCCAGACTTACTTCTAAGTTCTGGACATGTGTGCAAAAGGCTATGGGCACACAATTGAATTTCAGTATGATATTTCACCCACAGACCGATGGACAGTCAGAGAGGACTATCCAGACCCTAGAGGATATGCTCCGGGCCTGTGCCCTAAATATTAGTTATAGTTGGGATGAGCACATTTCACTTATTGAGTTGTCCTACAACAACAGCTATCAAGCCACCATCGGTATGTCTCCATTTGAAGCATAGTATGGTTGGAAATGTCGAACTCCTCTCTATTGGGACGAAGTTGGTGAGCATCATATCCTAGGTCTGGTCCTGATACAGGCTACTAGTGAAAAAGTGGATGTGATTAGAGAGAGAATTAAGGTAGTTCAATCCAGATAAAAGAGTTATGCTGGTGTCAGGAGGAAACATCTGGAATTCGACAAGGGAGGTAAGGTATTCTTACAGATCTCCCCAATAAAAGGGGAGATGTGGTTTGGCAAGAAGGGAAAGCTGAGTTCTAGATATATGAGACCATATGATATATTGGAAAGTATAGGGTTGGTGGCATACAGGATAGCTCTACCACCAGAATTGGAGGGCACCCACAACGTATTCCATGTATCAATGCTAAGGAAGTACGTTCTTGACCCAACTCATGTTTTGACATATGTACCCGATGAGTTGGATGAGGATTATGCCTACATAGAGTATATTCCAGAAGGACCATATCCTCTGCAATCGTACTATTTCATTTATCAAGGTGAAGTGAATGAACTATCCAGAACAAGAAGCCTCCTGGGAGTGAGAAGATGAAGTGAAGAAGCAGTACCCCAGGTTATTTGATTTACCAGGTATATTCAATTTCAATGACAAAATTCTTGTAAGCTGGGGGGAATGTTACACCCGTGCCCTAACCAAGTAAAATTTGGGCTTTTGTGATAGATCTCGGACCGAAGAGATACAGAATACCAATGGATTTTGGTTTATGGAATATCATTGCAAAATGGGGAGGAATGATCCCAATAGCCTATGCATTTCATATCAGTCCAACTAGAGGGGATTTAGACCTTTCGAGCCTAAGTGGTACGTGAATTCACACCTCTACACCCGCGTCTCGACACGTACTAGAATTTTCGGAAGACCATGCCAATAAGCTAGGGCAACGTCCTATGGAATGACCAAGAGGGGACAATAGGTAGTCAAGGCACAACATTGCCTTAACCACTGGAAACAACTAGGGTGAATCCGGTGACCTTGAATTTGGTGGCCAATTATGCTGCTAATTGGGTTTCGATGGCTGTGGCCCCACCACCTGCATCGTGGCCAGACCCTACTGACCTCCCATGCTCCCTCACATCCTTCCCCATGACCTGTACACCCTACGAGTCTAAGAAGGTGGGCCCGTATGACCCGAATGACAAATTAACCTACTTGCGTCGGACAAGTGCCCAACCAAACAGACCCTAAGGTCTTCACTTGCCATAATAGGGGAAGTGAGTTTATTTCTCACTTCTCACTTGTCCAACACATGGGAGAGGGAGAAAGGAAGAAGGAGAAGAAGAGGAAGAAGGAGAAGAAGATGAAGAGGAAGAAGGAAGGGAAGCTTGGAAGGTCCCGGCTTTACATTTGTTGTCGGATTATTGCCAAAGGTAGGTACTAACTTCACCTACCACTCTCTTTCTTCATTTTGAACTTGTGCTTTTGAGAGAGGAAGTGAATCACCAGGTTGGAGGGGTCAGCCTCAATCCTGGCAACTCCTGGAGCTTGATGAGTGTGTATTACACTCCCCCGTGTATTTTTTGAGCTCAAACCAAGCCAGTTGAGCTTCGACAACATTTTGACCAAATGTGAAGTTAGGGTTTCAACCGTTTGGTTGTCGTATGCCCTAAATGGCTCCGTGGAATTGGGACTTCTTCGGCTTAGAAGAGAGGTAAGAAGACCCCCTAGAAACTCGACGGATCAGATCACAGTACTTGGGGCAGCCCTTGTGGGTCCCCCTCCAGTGTTTCTGACACCCATTAATATCTGTCTACCCTTTTACATAGGACAGAGATAAGCACATACAACGAGACCGAAAGCGGGTTCATATCCGGTTGACATACTTGGAACTTCACCCATCCAAGCTGCAACCAAGGTGAGTGGTGGTTGACTTTAATTTTAGAGTGTGTAATCTTTTAGAATTTCTCATATGTGTTAGAAATTCTGGAAATGATTATTTAATTGTTTAATTGATTATGTTAATCTTGTAACATGCTATGTATATGAATTGTGTACAATTTATGGATTTGGAACTTGGATAGATGATATATATATATATGGTGTGACAAGATCTGGTGTGGCCGAGGTGGCTCTGGTACCGTGATCGTCTTGTGGATGTTGCATTCATACATTTCGGTGTGCATTAGATTAGATATAGTCGTGGATTACACTTTGTGGCCGATGGTGATTCTAGTATCTTGCACTCTAGGACTATACTTGGAAATGGGTATGTTTTATGGCTGATGGTAATTCCGGTATTGCGTGTCCCATACTCAACTATTTGTATGCAAGATAGGCTTGGATGTAGATGCGATGCGGTCATAGCTTGATTTCGGTATCGTAATTCATACTACCTATATCATTAGGCAAGGCATGTAGTATATTGTTGTTAGGTTACACTTCCTATGCTACGTCCCCTTGCCAACATGGGGTAAGGTGTTGGATAACCTAACTATAGTATGTTCGATGAACATTTCTGGAATGCCACTCTCTCGGTATGATGTGATTATTGTCAGAGGCAGGAACTAGTTTGGCGTGGGTGATGGTAATTTTGGTGCCGTGACTGACAGGAGAGGGTTATCAAGGGTTTGCTGGGTACGGATGATCGCATTCCGAGACCGACAGGCTCCTAATCATGACTAGGGTTTGTATCGTTGGTGACCGATGTGCGAGTTTCAGGATCAAGGGTATAACCTAATGTGTCATAGTAGCATGGACCCGACTTTGTTGTATGTTAGGTGGTTCAATAATCAAATGGATTGCATCATTCACATCATGGACTATGTGTTTATTCTGTACTCATGACATCATGAATTATTGTGTATGTGCTTGCATGAACCCCACCTCTCACTGAGCTAGTTGGAGCTTATCCCACGTATATGTTACTTTTTAGATGAAGATGTAGGTACTATAGTGCCATTGGGATGTGACTCTACTTCCTTCAGACCTGAGCACGGAGCCAGTGAATGGTGGATGCTAGAGGCTGAGGAGCACAACCCGGACTATGAATGTTATACCTATGCTTATGCGGCACCTTGAGACTAGTGGTCGTCTTTTATTATTTTGATACCGAACTATGGAATGGTATTCTTTTGGGCTTATTATATGTAAGTCATGAACAACATGTGATACCTATGCTTATGCAGCACCTTGGTTATGAATATATATTTTCATCAGATGTTACCCCACTTAAAGTGTATGCCGCTATATTATACTCTAATTCCGCTGCAATTATTCTTGGGGTTCGGTGTTGTGTGATTGTGAATGTTAAGGTACTGCTATCAGAGATCATAGTAGAAGTGTAAGACAGGTAAGCGTGTTACTCACACCGCTGGTATCCTATTATGAGGAGTGAGGTATGACAATCCTGACTTCAACTTCAACTTGTTCGCAAAGGAATGGATGAAGATTAAGCAATTGAAGATCGGCCAATCTAAGGCCTTTGCCAGTGGCATGCCCAACCTTGAGAAGCTCACCATAGGCTCTGGTGTGGGCACCAGACCAAGATTGTCGAAGTCCCATCTTCTGGTGGGCCTATGGTTACAGGAAAAGTGGACATGTAGACCATATGTTAGAACTTGCTTGGAGGATGACCCCGGTAAGGAGGCTTTGATGCTTAAGCTAGTATTTAGGTGAAAAGGGAGGAGAAAGTAAGCAGAGCTCTGAGTGGATTGAGTGTCTTACCCTAAGAATCCATTAAGCATCCCTTATATAGTGGTCAGTGGCTCTTCCCAATGGCTGATCGCTTTCCTTGATGATGTGGACTCGTGAGCTATCTGAGTTGAGGTGGCAGATCACTATCTGAGTTAAGGTGGCAGATCTCATAACCGTTAATCATGGTAGTAACGGTTAACCCAATTACGGTTACCTTAGGTTGGGATAACAGTTTAACCTAACCTTGGTCAAGTTCATTAGCAATAGTTACGGATGTCACCGTCCCATTATTAGGTGAAGGGTCTAGGTGACACGTGGATGGTAGGTACTACCCATAGGATTGGGCATATGGTTAGTATAAACCACCATTCCTCATAAGGGTTCATGATCGATGTCATCAAAGAGACCAAGCCTGATTGGAGGTGCCTTCATCACTAGTTGTAGCATAGTTTGTAGTTAGGGTATTAAGTACCGACCATAGATGCTATTGATCGTTGCTATATTGGTATATCATTAATCAAAGTATATGACTGTTGTCATCATTGTCAGTGCATTCAATTGATCAACACACTCACCAGAGAATTGGTGCCTTGCTGATGTGGAAGAGGAAGAATGACTAGATGTGAATAAGAGCAGATGGTATAGCAGAAAGACAGATCAGTAGAGTTGGACATCCAAAACACTCCTTTTGACGTTGAATTGAGCTCTGTTGACATCAATGGAAGAATCAATGTAGATTGAGAATCTACGAGAAGCGATACCATGAGGACCACGCGTTATATGGAATCAAGATAATCCCATCAAAACAATAAGATTGGCTCATCTCATTGGCCGAATCAGATGAAAGTGTCTTATCTTCCTATTATTTTATTTTTCTTTTAAATGCAAAGCATAGAGTCTGAGTAATAGAATCTGTAATGGGTATTCTCTCTATCCTCTTCATTGGTTCTTTAGGAATATATGGATATGACATGAAACTAATGGATCAGTAACAAGAAAGATAAGCCTCATTCCTCAAATTAAACTTCAGGGTCACAATCTATCCAAAAATAAATAATATACTTCAGGGTCACAAAAATGATAAAGATATTTACAATATGTAGATTCATGGGAATCATAAGGTAAAGCTCTCCAATGAATGACAAAAAATCCTTCCTTCCTGAGTTCATCACTTAGCTGCTGGGAGATCCAATGCAGAAAAGAATCCCAAGTCATTTGCAAAGTCTAGTAGATCCAGTCCCGTACAACTTGGAGAACACCGATTTGTTTGCTGCTTGCAAATAGTCTCTCTTCCCTGCTTCTAGCTCATTTTCAACTTGCGATGCGGAGTGCACTGTTACCTTCATTTGAAACATGTACTTATTAGTTGCCATATAGACAAAGTTTAATCATAATAAATGCTTCAGTTGACAATCAACCAGGTCTGTAATGAATGAAACAAAGAGCAAAGTTGGCATGGGCAGAATTGCTAGGTTGAACAACTTAAATCTACTTTCAAAGCAAACTTACAGGAGGGGAGGGCCAGCTACTGCAGTAAAAAAAAAGAGGTCAAATGTAACCAAAGGTTTAGACCATTCTAGTCCAAAGATGCTCCTTGTAGCCATCTCATCAATTTTTGAACCTTTAGAGTGGGACTGATGAGAATTCACAAAATAGAGAATACTCAGTTCAAAATATAAAGTTTCATGCATCATAAAGGAAAAGATCACCTTATTTGTATACAACCAAAACTCTCAAGACAACAACTAAGAAAACCAGTAGCTTTAATGAAGGATAAAAATATTATGGTCTGGGCTTCGCACTACAAGATGTCAATCGGATCAAATACTGATTCTGTCACCTTGATCAGACACAAGGAAGTTCAAAGTAGCTGGAAGAGAGGTTGGCAACAGCAGCAGTACAGTGAGGGTTCTTATAAAAATGGTGTCCAATAATGAAAGCCTTGTCTTTATTTATTGAAATTGAAAGGTAGAATTAGAGTTGAGTAGGAGAAACCCCAGCCAACTCTAATTGGACTTACAAACTCAAATTCGCTACAGGAAACTCTCCACAGTCATCCATTCTAATAGCTCTAGTAGTTATTAGTTATGACAAATTCACACATGCCTAATTGAATCACATAAATTGAACTACAACAGGACCAGGTTCAATTGAGACTAAAACATAGGCTTAAAACAAAAAATTAAACTAAGTAAAAGTTTCCAAAACAATAAGGCAACAACCAGACCACCGCTTGGCATCCCTTGGTCTTGTTCCTACATGAGGCACATAGTGGTCAAGCCATATGGTAGAAGCCTAAATAATAAGATTGATGTTCAACCAATTGATCATAACCAGGCACGTCTTTGCATCTTGTTGGATTGAGAGGAAAGTGCCGATAATTGAGACAACATTTATGGTTTGAAAAGTTATGATCCTACCACCAGGTAGAATTTTCAATTCGGTAGCTCATGGAAACCAATGACAGTCCCAGCCTATCATATGGGCCCAAAGGTATAGAATATGATACCTATAATCCTCATTAAAATCTAATAAAGTAAGATGTAAAAATTGGGAAGATGTCGCCATATAATTAACTTGAAAAAAGAATTTCTCTGTGATACCATGATTTACAAATAGAAACAGCTGACACCATAATTTACAAAAGAGAGTGCGGTCAGATTACCAATCCAACTGGTCTGTTGTAACCTGCGTATAGAAGGTCAAAAGACAAAAGAGGGAATTCGCTGGAGATGGACTACAGGAGGGACTATCCGATGCCAAAATCAGTAATCTGGGCAACTGATATTAGGGTTTCTTGGGCTAAGATGGTAATCAGAGAAGAAGATATGGAAAAAGAGTTCAAATCCTTTACCTCAGAGTTGTCCTATTTATAGGTTAGGTGGAGAGTGTTTTCTCCACGCTGGAGCGTAGTCTTAACCAATGTCACACCTAACTCATGATGGAGTGTGCTCGTGTGAAGAACTACTGCTTACAGTTACCTGGGGAGGACCGCACCTTAACCGACTGATAGTGACGTGTAATTCCTTTAGGGGCTTGTCCCGTTCCCCAGCCACACGGCCTTTATCCTCTGTGGGTTGATTTTAGGTAAATCAGAGAGCAGGAATTACAACAATAATAATTTGAACTAACCTTCTGCACAGTACAGCGACCATGTAAGGACTCTCGGGTATCTCATACTCTAAGAATGCCTGATGCAGTATTAAAAAAATTATAATGGTTGCTTTTCTTTTCACTAAATACGCTAATGGTAAAAAGTTTGTCACAAGTCATAGTCAAGGATTAAAGTATCACTATCGGTCATCGTATTGGTTGACTAAATTTAAGACACGTATCAGAGATTAACGTATCATATTGGAGATACGCTAAGATATGTTAAACATCAAGGATTAAAGTATCATATCGATCATCATATTGATCGATTAAATTTAAGATATGTATCATAGGGATATCGTATCGTATAGGAGTTACTTTAAACCATGGTTATAGTACAACCAAAGGATTATTTAGAGAACATTTACAGGACATAATTTAGCTTATCATGAGGATATCATTTGACTCCCAAAAATAAGAAAGTTAAAAAGTACAATTTTACAACCTTTTCAATTTAAGTTAATTTGTTCTTGGCTACTGAGATTTTTCACTCACATTCATCATGCAATTATAGATTTTGATCTAGAATGTGTGACCTGTAAGAGTTATTAGTAAGAGGAGGCATTCACATATTTGCGGCAGCCACGTACACATTAACTCAAACTGAAAATTGGACATTTGAATTCGGAAATACTCATTCTTCAGCACAAGAAAATGTCAATGCATGTAGAAAGGAGAGGCTTAAGGAGTCCCATCCATCCTATTATATTCCTTTGGATCCTGGAAAGTTCCAATAAGAACTTACAGGAGAAAAAACAACAAATATGATTATCAAATATTGAAGGTATAAATGAATGAGCTCAAACAAAGAATAGCAGGTAGATCATGAGTGAAACCAGAATAAAAAAACAGTGAACCTAGTGAGGAGTACTATGAACAGAAGGTCTAAAGTAAGGACATCTGCATTCCCCTTTCGCTTGTTCTTTAACCACAAAAAACAGAATGATTTATTATTACATGAGGATGTTAGGAAATAATCGGAAGTGATAGTCATCAGCATCTGAGAAACAACCAGCCCTTTCACCTTGTTAGATGGTGATCACCCATACTAACAGGATAGTTTCCTTTCAAAAGTATAGGATACCAATTCATTTTGTGCCCATTCCAACTCTATAACAGACTCATCCAAAATTCTATGACTGCACTTTTTATAGGTTTCATCATCAAAATAAGTAGAAAGAATGGGAAAAAGATGAAACAATAATTCAGTTATCAGATTCTTAGATCAGTGTTTTATTGGTTTGGGGAGGAAATGTATGGTAGCAACACAAAAGCTATGCCCTCAAGACACTAACCATTGATATTGGTAAAAGGTCGCTATTGTTTTTACTTAAAACTTTTACGTGATAACAACGCCAGCCTACCAAAACATAGATTTACTTGTATAGCATATCAATCATGACAAAAAGAGTAAAATCTAATTACAATGAAGAGGGATGTTAGAATAACACATCCAAAACATACACGAGATATTTGACACAATTTTTATTACTACTACCATAATTTCTGCCTCCTTTCCCCAATTTATGCAGCCAGTTCTACTTCCCCCTGTTAGCATGAAGAGAGAATTGGAATTTTCATCTTATTTGTTAGAAGAAGCCAAAAGGGAACTTGACTACACATTTGGCTCATGTGACCATTGGTTTATGAGGCATTGAATTTGTCTTCCTAAATAACTTTCTCCTCTATTTATGGTTTACTGATTTCACCGACTATTTCCTATTGTGTCTTTTTTTTTCATCAAACTCTCTCTTAAGTCCATATCTAGATTTTTCTCCAATTTAAGCTTCTAATTTTACTTCTTACTTTTCTATATCTGTCCCATACGGGAATTGCTAATGCTTCTTTTGAGTACTTATCTGTGCATTGTTTTTCAAATAAATTGCAGTGCCAATCTTTTCCCCAAAGTCTTATATTATTAGGCTCTCCTATCAAGGTTATTAAGGCAGTGTTTGAGGGTCTTTCAGAGCGCTTTGGCTATAGGGCGGGCATAAGGCGTCGCCTTATTGAATAAAGCATTGTAGTGTCTTATTTTTTATGTAACCATTCTATTTAGAAACTAGAAACTAGAACTTAGAAATTGACAAAGTACTGAGAAATAGAAACTAAAATGACATCAAAACAGAATAGAAACTAGGGTTTCTTAATCCATGAACAAATTTTTTTTTTTTAAAAACAGAACTTCTGGTTTACACTGAAGTGCCAGTAGCTAAACAGAACAGAAACCTATGATCAAAACACAGCTTACAGCTGCAAACCCAACTTACAATATGATACCTTTAAATCATTTCCACCAAATAATGATCGGAAGTTCAGAACACAGTTTACAGCTGTAAACCCAACATAAAAACTAATAAGTAATAGCCTAACATACTCTTAATAGCAAGAAATTACAACAACAACTAAAAAAAACCCCAAAAGAGGGCTGCATATTTATCAAAAAAAAAAAAAAAAAGTTGCAAGGTAGCAGCTGTTAAAAAGAGAGCTACATATTCATCATTTCATCAAAAAATAAAAAAAAATAAAAAATAAAAAATAAAAAGAGATAGATGTAGGTTGCAGACTTGCAATGAAGAAGTGAAGAAGAAACAGGATAAGATAGAAGGGAGACAGGGAGAGAAAAAGAAAACTGCATATTCATCATTTCATCCAAAAAAAAGAAAGAAAGAAAGGGGGCTACAGGTTGTAGACTTGCAGTGAAGAAGTGAAGAAGTGAAGAAGAAGAAGGAATAAGATAGAAGGGAGACTGAGAGAGGAAAAGAGAGCCAAAAAAAAAAAAAAAAATGAACAACGAAGGAAAGGAAGCCAAAAAACAAAAGAAAGAAGAAGAAGGTAAGAACACTAGAACCGTAGGAAAAGAAAAGCAAAAAAAAAAAAAAAAAAAAAAAAACAGAGGGAAATAGAAGGGAAAGAAGAAAAAAATAAAAAAAACAGCAAGTAGTAGTAGAACTGTAGAATGAAGAAGAAAGAAGATGAAAAAAGATGCAAAAACGTACCTGGAGAGAGGGGACGAAGGTTTGCAGGAGGAGTCTCACCTCTGCCAGAGAAAGATCTGAGGGTAATAATGTAATTTGTGTTTTTTTTTTTTTTTTCCGGTTGAAGTTTTGTGTTTAAACACCCATGATCCCATACGTCTCATGTGTAAACTTCCCCATATACCTACCAATCAATAAATTCCATTCGGAATCCTTGACCAAATAGTTAAGAAAAAAAAAGTAAGTAAATAATGGGCATAAGGCGCATAAGGCCATTAAGGTGATCACCTTATCTGCAACCACTAATGCGGTGCACTTCCTTAAGCTCATAAAATAGCCTCCGTGCCTAGGCGTCGCCTTACCAGTGCCTTGGCGATGCCTTAATAACTATGTCCCTATATCGTAGATCTTTTGGCATTGACTACCTTCCAGACTTGTAGATTGTAGCATCTATTTCTGAATCTACTGATGGTCTCTCATGTCCTAATTGTAGGCATGCATCATGATTGGTCTGAGAACACTATTTCAAATGTCTGAGTGTATGTTTGAAGACCATCAACAATGAGATCCATGACAACTTGGGATTAAAGTTTTCTCTTGCAGAATTCAAAACCTCAAGGGGAGGTGAGTCCTCTGACACCCCGAATTAATAGCTTGAATTTCTAATATTCATAATTCATAACACCACCAAAGAACTCTAACTATAGCTTATTTGGGAACTCAACTCTAGCCTGGATAACAGTAATTAGAAATTTTAGGTAGTGCCAAATGCAGTGGAAGGAAGACCACCAGAAAATGTCTTCTATTATATTGAAGCTGCTGATTAAAGTAAGTTTTCTACTCCTTGTTCATGACAGATTGGAGGATTCAGTGCGGTGTACGAAGGAGGGTTAACATTTCTACAAATACAAAAAAAAAAAAAAAAAAAAAAAAAAAATCAGAGTCCATGGTTAGGCACGAGAAGACATCAAAGTGTATAAGTCTCATTTTTTAGGTTCTTCATTAGAAAACAACAAACCTTAAACATGGGTGTGTGAACTCACCGGGTCAATGCCATGGTTCAAGGTTTCCACTGATACCGTTGAAATTTCTCACATTTCAATGGTATCCCAGTACTTCGATACTAAATACCATGTGACTTTTAAAAGCAGTGGTCAAAATATCAAGTTTTAACCCTTGAGGAGATAGAAATTTCAATTCGAGATTTGGGAAACTTTCCCAGTTTAGTGGAAACTTGGTTTCGACCCCCAAACTATGTTTTTTTCTGCCTGATTTTTGTGTAGGACCTAATTTAGGCATTTCTAACCCATTCATATAATTAGTTTCGTGGAAAAAACACTTAAAGTCATACTTGTGGCTTTGACCAAAGTTTGTTAATATACATTGAGTTGTTGACTGAGACTATACTACATAAATACATATATAAGCTATTAATTAAAAATTTAAAACAAACAAAACATAATGTAAAGGATCCAAAATAAATAATAATATTACATAATTGTGGGTTATCTCTTAAGTCTCAACGTTAACACTCAACACTCAACACTCAATTCCAAGTATGTTCTATAAAAAAATGACTTTTGGGGAAGGATGGGATTTATCTTTTTGGTCTAAGCTCCCTTTCTTAGGTAGATTTGCTATGAATGTGCAAGATCCATGCTTAGAATAAAAATTTGATGGAATAAGGGAAAAATCTTGAGCGTTTTCCCAAGTTTCCCACTTCACAGAGAAGAAATAAAAGAAGAGGGTCGAAAGTTTGAAATAAGAAGGCTTGATTTCCCATTTAAGAAGGTCTTATAAAGGTTGGTTCACCCATAGGGTCAAACCCATTGGTCCACTCAAAAATTCCAATATTTCGGTTGAAATGTGGGAATTTTGGTCGATACTGGTCGAAACCATTGACTTTTAAAAATCACATGGTATTTGGTATTAGAGTCTTGGGAAATCGTGGGAAATGTGGGAAATTTCGATGGTATAGGTGAAAACCTTGAACAATGTTTAAAAGTCACTAGTTTCGACCAGTATCGACCAAAATTCTCACATTTCGACTGAAATGTGGGATTTTCCTCGAAATGTGAAAATTTTCGAGTGGAAAAATGGGTCAGCCTTCATAAAACCTTCTAAATGGAACCAAGTCTTTATATTTCAAAATTTTAACCCTCTCCCAGTATTTCTTCTCTATAAAGTGGGAAACTTGGGAAAACACTTAAGATTTTTCCCTTATGCCATCAAATCTTCATTCTAAGCTTGGATCTTGCATATTCATAATAAAATCTACCTAAGGAAGTGAGCTTGGACCAAAAAGGTAAATCTTATCTTCCCCAAATATTGTGCATCATCCTTCAGAGCACCGGTTCATTTGGATATGGTGGTAGGTATAAACAATATGGTGGATCTTCTACTTCATTTTGATAGGAGTGTAGTTTAGGTGATGGGTCATCTTTCGTTGACAGTATCTTTGGATGTCCATCCCAATCTTGTGTGCCACATCCACATCCTATCACTGTGACGGAGCCATTCTCTAGGCTGAGATACCTAGCTAATGTTGATGATGCATTTATAAATGGGCAGTGACAGACTACTAAAACAATTGGGCCCAAAACATATAAATAGGACTCATATATGGTGCATTCAGAGGAGCGGCTACAACATCTGTATTGGTACGTAACTCGTGGACTAGAACTGCCTAGACACCCTACTTGGAATTGACTGTTGAGTGTTGAGACTTGAGAGATAAATCAAAACTATGTAATATTATTATATATTTTGGATCCTTTATAGTATGTTTTTTTTTTTTTTTTAATAATGTATTTCACATTTTTAGCTAGTAACTTATATATGTACTTATGTAGTATAGTTTCAATCAATGACTCAACATACATTAGCAAACTTTGGTCAACATCACAAGTATGACTTTAAGTATTTATTCTATGAAATTAGTTCTATAAATGGGCTAGAAATGTCTAAAATAGGCAACATAAACACATTTTTGGGGGTCGAAACCAAAGTTTCCACAAACCGGGAAACTTTCCATGGTTTCCTCGAAATTCTCCAGATTTCAACTAAATTTTCGGTCTCCCCAAAGGTTGAAACCAGGTCGAAACCCGATTATTTAAACCTTGGTCAATGCCAAATATATCAATGCGGCCAATGTCTCTTCTAAGTTCTCGACTCATGCACCCACATAAATTGTTTATAAATAATATAATACAGACATGAAATTGCATAAAAAATAGTTCATAAATTTTATTTGAGAAAATCCATTCATATAGTTTGGAAAAAGATATAATTACCAGTCATGTTATAAATTACTATTTTAAATATCATCCAGGAGGACAATAGCATGAAAACACAACATTACCTACAATCAAGCCCAAAAAAATGTTGTACACCGTTGGGAACCATGATATCCTATAAACACGAAGTGACAGAAGTGACATCAAATTTATTAAACATACTAACCCTAGGTAAAACATGAGAAAAAATATACCTACTTGGCCAATCAACTCGTTTTGGAGTGATACTTTTTGTTAATCCACAGATATCAATATCTTTTTTAATTGAAAATTCACACATTAATCAAATGCTTTCGAAATCAATCCAAAGAGAAGGTTAGACAGAAGCTCAAGTTGATTCAAGCCAGCTTGCAACTTTAACAGATTTCTGAACAAATATAAATGCAAGATATCTAACTTCAAAACAAAGCTTCATGCAAACTTCTTCAAAGTGATAAAATTCAATACAAGACATGTTTTGTCACACCCCGCTCGCACAGAACCGAGCCGGTGACTGAGTTAACTCCGGTTAACTCACAAACCTGCCAAAATCAACAATGCAGTAACTGCAATACAACATACATCTACTAAACTAGGATAAAACCTATATTTTCAACGGAAGACCTGTTCATAATAATACCTGTAATTGTTTCCCAAATAATTGATACCCAAATTGAGTTATAAAATTTAAATATATTTGGGCCCGAAGGCATGATATATACACAAAAATATAACAATTTAAGCATCAAGTAATCAAAAGGGAGTACATAAAAATAATAAAAAAGAATCACTCTAGAGTCACTGCTGCCATGCAGCACAATCCTCACACGTGCAATCGGCACCATGCTCGAACTCATCAGGGGCCCACCAGTCCTCAGAGGAAAACTCCATAGTGGGGGCCTGGCTCCTGATCTCCAAGTGAGTAACCTGTAAAATCACCTAAAAAGAGTTGTGCACGTGAGATGAGCTCACCAGCCCAGTAAGTGGAAAGGAAGACCACACAAGGAAAACCACACAAACAGGCACAATACAAATGCGCCTATATATATGTAATTCATTTTAATCTTATTAGCCTAACAACATTACTATGTCATAGGCTATGTGCTACTCACAACCACAGTGCACGTATACCCCGGGTACGAGCTGCGAACTCCATCCAACAATACGCCCATAGGGTTGTCGGAGAAGGCCCACCGTTGGTACCAAAATTTAAAATGCAAGCCAACTTCCGATAAATTTAAATGATAAAAAGTAAATGGGTGACTCTACTTGAAATAAAAGCAATACAATCGACTCTCTGAATATACCACTGGGTGTACCGACTGCCCTAGCGATCAGCCGTGCATACTTCTAACCACTGCAAGAATTCGATAACTGTAGTCCGATGCTTCCCCCCAATACTAACCCAACACGTAAACCCCTCTTGGGAAGGATCGTAGCACAAAGGGGTATATAAATCCTAGCCGCATGCTTCTATATGAGCATAGTACGATTACACGATGGTAGCGCATCCCATTCCACGAGCCACCATGCACTCGTTTTCAAGCCGACTACTGCATCTAAATCTAGCATGCATATCATGTCCAAATGAGATTTTTTCATCACATACATCATGACATGATGAAAATCCAATCATAACGCAAAGCATAGCATATTATGTAAATGAACATTCAATGCGTGATACGGCATATGTGATGTCTAGTCTACACACAAGTGATATGATGACATGGCTAGACTAACACATGTTAAATGATGCATAATAATCTGAAATTAAATCAGAGTCCACTCCCCACTTACTTGTATATGTACACGGTGCTTGTACCTAGCACGTAAGAGATCCGATGTGTAGGTACGTGTATAATCAGTGTAACCTATTATAAATATAATGGTTTATCATTTTACTATTTTGGGGTCAAAATCATCATGTTTGAATACTAAAATTGGGTTTAGAATCATAAATGGAGGCTACCCATCCAATTTTGACCCATTCTGGGCATTCTGGAAAGACAGGTGGGTATGAGTCAAAGACAGGCGGGCTTCGTAGCCCACTGGTTTCAGGCCTGCTGGTTACACTAGAGCTCATAAATTGAGTTCTGGGAACTCAGGTGGGCCAGAGACCCACAGACAAGTGGGTCTGGAACACTCCTTAGTCTTGAAACAAAATTCTTCCATCATCTTCCCCATCTTCTCTCCGGCTTGGGGAACATGTTTGGAGCCGATCCGGTGACTCAATTCACTCATCTAAGGTCTAATCATGTATCCTCAACCTAGATCTAAGATCAAATCAAAAGAAAAATGAGATTCTTACCTCTTTCTTAAGAACACCAATGAAACACCAAATTTCACTTCTTTTGCTCAAGAACTTCCAAATACTCTAGACCTTCACCAACACTCATTCCAAATCCTTCAAAACCATTGTACACACATTTTATAGTCCTTAGATTTGATTATCCATGTAAGATTAGCAAGATCCAAGTGGGTTCTTTCCCAAAAATCAAAAAGAGGGTTTAAGAAAGGGGTTTTCCCAAGAATCCTTAGAATTTGTACAATACCTACCTCAAATCGAAGATCCCGGTGAGCTAATCATTAATCCAAGCTCAAAATATCAAGACCCAGCTCCAGTGAAGCTCTACAGTCGATTTCCTTTCTTCTTTGTTCTTCTTCCTTCTTTTTCCTCTGTTCTTTCTTTCTCTCTCTTCTTTACTCTCCAACCGACCAACTATCATTAATGAGGAAAAAGATAATAAATGTCTCCTCTTTTATACCTAGGCCCCCAAAAATATCTTCTAGTCATAGGTGGGTACATCTTAGGTTGGCATTCTTAGGTGGGTATTCTCAGGTGAGTATATCTCAGGTAGGTATATCTCGAGTGGGTATACCATTCTGGTCAGCCCATTGCTAGTGTTCCACTTAGACTTTAATGGGGACAAACTCATACTTATAATTAAATTGCATAGGCACCCAAAATTACTAACACGTACCCTTACTTCTTGTACATAGCCTCGTGGTGCATGCAAGTGCAAGGCTTGGGTGCACATATTACACTTGGTACCCGCTCAGTCATGTCAGGCTAACCCGAGTTCAAGGTGACTCTTGCTACTATGTTCCATATGGTACTAGCGTCAGTTGACTTCGGTTCAGCCCCTATAATATCAAACCAAGTCAATACAGGTAATTAGACCGGGTTTAGAAAGTAGGGTATCACATTACCCCCCATTTTTGAAAATGTTGTCTCCATAATTGTAGTACCTAGTTGTCCAAAAATATGAGGATACAAGGTTTGAATATCATCCTCTTTCTCCTAAGATGCCTCTTCGATCGGGTGGTTGGCCCACAGAATCTTCACAAAAGCTATAAAGCGATTTTGGAGAGTTTTCACCTTTCGATCTAAGATCTCAGCCGGATGTTCTTCATATGTCATATTAGCTTCTAAGTATTCCAGTTCCACAAGTAGCACGTGGGATGGATCATGAACGTACCGCTTCAACATGGATACATGAAAGACATTGTGAACACTATTGAGGGAAGGTGATAATGCCAATATGTATGCTACTGCCTCAACTCGCTTCAAAATCTCAAATCTCCCAATATATCTCAGATTTAACTTGCCTTTCTTGTGAAATCTGCGTAGACCTTTGGTAGGAGATATTTTGAGGAACACTTTCTCTCCCTCTTGGAATTCCATTTCCTTCCTACGGCTATCTGCATAGCTCTTTTGACGTGACTGGGCTGCTTTAATTCTTTCTCTAATGATATCGAATTTATCACATATCATCTGAATCATCTTTGGTTAGCATTCAGCGTTCGCCTAATGCTTCATATGGAGCCATCCTAATTATAGCTTGGTAGTTGTTATTGTAAGAAAACTTCATAAGAGGTACATATTCCTCCCAACTGCCACTCATTTCTATGGCACAGGCTCGAAGTATGTCTTCTAATATCTGTATGGTCCGCTCAGACTGTCCGTCTGTCTGTGGATGGAAGCCGTACCCAGGTTCAATTGTGATCCCAAGGCTTGCTGGAAGCTCTTCCAGAAACTGGAGATAAACCTCGGGTCTCTGTCTATTACAATGCTCACAGGTACACCATGTAAACGTACCATATTATCCATGTAAAGTTGTGCTAGCTTATCCATGGTGTAATTGGCCCTGATCGAAATGAAGTGAGCTGTCTTAGTAAGCCTATCAA
>NC_056567.1:16255136-16290839 GCF_013358625.1 Macadamia integrifolia
GGACTGATAGCTAGATAAGCAAGTGACACAGTTTGAGCTTTCCGGCTTAATGCATCTGCCACTACATTGGCCTTCCCTAGGTGATGCTGAATATCACAATCATAATCTTTCATAAGCTCAAGCCATCTCCTTTGCCTCATATTCAAGTCTTTTTGGGTGAAAAAGTACTTAAGACTTTTGTGGTCACTGTATATTTCGCATTTTTCAGCATACACGTAGTGACGCCAAATCTTTAAGGCAAAAATAACTGCTGCTATCTCCAAGTCATAGGTAGGGTAGTTCTTTTCATGGTCCTTCAACTGTCTGGACACATATGCTACCACCTTGTCATGTTGTATAAGTACACAACCCAATCCGACTTTAGAAGCATCGGTGTACACTATCATTCCACCCGTGCCTTTAGGAATAGTCAACACTGGTGCTAACACTAGCCACTTCTTCAACTCTTGAAAACTTTCTTCACACTCCTTTGACCAATCAAAATTTATACCCTTCCTAGTCAACTTGGTCATGGGTGCTGAAATCCGAGAAAAGTTCTCAATGAAGCATCTATAGTAACCTGCCAAACCCAAAAAAGACATCTTAGCCCGCTTACAGAGCGAAGATGAGGACCTTCTTAGCCCGCTTTATCATATCCTCTTGGTATATCAGTTCCTTCTCTTCATTATCGATCACCTTGATATGTTTCTCAGCACACATCACGCTTGCTCGATGTGCTGATAACCAATCCATGCCTAGTATAACATCAAAGTTTTGCATGTTTAACTTGATGAGTTAGGCATCTAACTGCTTTTCACTGATCTCAATGGTGCACGACCTATATACTTCCTTCAACTGTGAAATTTTTCCTATAGGTGTACTAACTACCATCTTATGCTCTAATATCTTAGGTGTCATGTCAAGTTTCTCAGTAAATATCTTTGATGCAAATGAATGCGAAGCCCCTAAATCAAACAAGGCATATACTGGTATACCTGATACAGGTAGGACACCTAATATAGCAATACACATAAGTAAAGCATGTCATCAATATTTACCATAAGGCAGTTCTCAAATTAAATCATACCTACTACCACTTCTGTGCTAGCTTTAGCTTCCTCAGCTGACAAAGCATACATCATTCCTTGTGGTTGACTCCCTTGAGTCAAAGTAGGCCTGTACCCAAGTGGCTGATTGGCTGGTAAGGCTGTTCAGGCTCAGCAATCTTTAACAAAATGCCCATATGAATGGCAATTAAAACAACGGTTCTACAAATCTTGAACCAGAGCAGAAGCTCTCTGAGCCTGACCCATAACAAGTGGAGGGCAAGGTGGCCTAGTAGCTGTACGCACCGTACTGGTATTCGGGGGAAAAGATGTAGTACTTGGCCCACCAACGGGTCGAGGAGGATAACCCGATGGCTTATAGGGCTGCCTGTATGAAGGACAAAATCTGTATGATCCACAAAAATTCTTACTCAGGCCACCCGAATCAACAAAAGGGTTTGCTCTCTTCCACACTCCAGGTGTAAGGGATGATTCACTTTTCAGCTTGTCTTCAATGATTTTGGCCTTCTGTACAATCAAGGCATAGTCAGTGAGATCTAATGCCTCAAGTATCATTCCAATGGATACCTTCAATCCTTTCAGAAACTTCTTGCCCTTTTCTTCAGCTGATTTCATGTGAGGGGGTGCAAAGTAGAATAAGGCCTCAAACTATTACTGATAATTAAGGACAGACTTGTTTCCCTGAGTTAAAGCCGAGAACTTGGCTTCCTTATGGTCTTTAAAACTCCAAGGGTAATAATTTGCTAAGAACAACTCCTTGCTATTACATTATAATTGCATAGCAGTCATAAATGCCTACTATTGCTAAAGAATCTGCTGATGGAGAATCTGATTCGATTGTTGAATCAAGTTCTCAACATCACCAGAGGTAAGTACCGGTGGAGGATCAAGAAGTGTAGCCATGGGTGGATTCTCATGAGCCACATTTTGATAAATTGTCTCTTGAAGTTGTGGGTTAGATGCGTGCCCCATAGGTTGAGGCCTCCTATTGATTGGTGGCCTACCAACGGGACGAGGACCTCGAGATGTACCTTGAGCGACACCCTCGGATCTAATGCGTACCACCGTTAGTGTATCTGATTTTCATAAAAATTTCATATAAGTTAGTATTGCACTCATTACACAATCGCTCAAATCTTAGTGCACAACCTTGTGCACTTACACCCTTAAAACAGTCGAGGAAAAATGCACATAATAATTCAACTCCAAATTTGTATTCCATTTTATGTATCAGCCAAATCTCCCTTATAAATTCCTAATTCCTCAAAAATGACCTTCAAACCCACCAATGCAGGCCATGTAGGACCCACCAGCTGCATCGGGCACTTATTGCCAAAACCAATGGGCTAAAGACCGGCGGGCATGGCTGGATGAACCCCGTCGGTTTCATGCCCAACGGAGTTACCCGAGAGCTGCGTTTTAAAGGGTTTAAACCCATGTTTTTTGCCCATTCTCTCTCCTTTCTCCTTCACTCAAACTCAGGCGATTCTTGGGAAATTTTTGGGTGATTCCATAAAACTCAACTCACCGAATTGACGCAACGATTCGTTAAAGTTGTATTCTCCCTCATACAATCATTAAGGTAAGGTCACAAACCCTCTTTTTTCCTCTCTAAAATCTGGGTTTCTCTATTTTTTTATTGGAAAATCGTCAATGTGGTGGTTGGAACTTTGGTTTTTCCTTCTATTTCCTCATGGAAAACCTTTTACATGCTACTGTAGAGCTTAGATTATGGTTTCCAAGTACTTTGATCGTAGAATGGAAACTTTGGAGAAATTTTTCCCTTTTTATGCCCTAACCATCGATTTTGGGGCCCTACTGTTCATTTCTTTCCTCCATGTCAATCTAGCATTCCCATTATGAATTTCTTTGTTTCCATTGCAATATTGGGCTTCTATTGTGTTCACTAATCATTCCATTGCATACTTTGCCCCGATTTGGACGGCATGGTTGTTCTCAACCCTTATATAGACTTGCCCAAAAAGTGGGGCAAAACATTTGGGAATTTTATACCTAGCCACCCTTGAATTCATTGTTTACATTTGAATCATAGTTCCTCAAGCATATTTAGAATCATCAATAATTGTTTCCATTTAAGTGTAATTCATTTGGCTAGGCTCCCAAATTTGAAATTTCTTACATGCTTGGTATACTTGTTTGAAATCCTTCAATTTCTTATTTCGAACCCAATAGTGATATGATATCTCTTGTTTAATCTAGTACTGTTTCTCGTGTTCTTTTGAAAGGATCCATTCATATTCTGTATTCTTGGACTTGTTCATACATTAAGGCTACATCTCATTGGGATCACTGTATACCTCAATCACCACATGCATCATCTTATTAACCACTTTGCATCACTTGTATTTACTTAGTGATATCCATCACCTTAATCCTTCTTATGTATGTATTGAATCACTTGGCCAGTTTAGGTATATGGGTTTGATAACTTGTAATATGCTACCTTAGATCACATTTCCTAAAACTTTCTGCCATATGCTATCATAGCTCATTATATTCATTTCTTTGATTCCACTTCTACTATCTGTCTCAACTTGGTACCCCATATACTTTGACTTCTCATTTTACATCATGTCCCTTTTCTTTGCATTTTCAGGATGCCACCACGAAAAGGCAAGGAGCATGTCAATCCATCAAGGAAGAGAAAAGCTTCCAAAGCTAAGAAGAAAGAGGTGGGGTCTAGTTCTTCAGCCCCATCTCCATCTAGAGAATGGGAGGATCCTGAAGACACATACGACTATGATGAGATGGTCTTCTATAGTTCGAGAGCTACATCCTTGTGGGGTACTTTCCGCTCACTACTTGTCAGGTTGGAGAAACAGGTGGTTGTGGAGCATTTCTCCCGTATTCACCTCTTAGCGAGGTTTTTCACTCTTTGTTGGGAATCTATCCTCAACATTGACCAATGTGCTTCAAGGGCTTAGTGAGGAAGTTCTATTGCAACCTTAAGGGTACAAAGGAGAAGGGGGAGTTTGGCACAATCAGTATAGTGAAGGATGTGGAGATCATTCTGACTATGGATCGATTGGCAGAGATTATGGGTATCTCCTCAGAGGGCATCCACTACTACAGTCCTCCTAGGACCAGAGGCATAGGCCCACTGATGAGCCGGGACATGCAGGAGCACATCTATGAGGTGATTAGTAGCTCAAGTGCATGACCTACATCCAAGTTAGCATTTTCCCCTACGGGCAGGGTATTTTCCAGATTGGTGCAATTCAACCTAGCTCCTAGGAGTGGTCACAGGAATCAGGTGGGTTTCATGCCAACCTACCTGGCTACCTACCTGCTATCTACCCTAGAGGACAATGTACCTTGACTGTGCCTTCCCTACTTCATGCTGAGGTCTATGCACCACCAACATGCATCCAGAGGATGCAAAACTACCTATGGCAGAGCTCTCACTCGAATCTTTGAGCATTTTGTAGTTGACCTTTCTGAAGATGTGGGAACAGTCCCAAGGGACAAGTTCACTGAAAGGAACTTGAGGCAGATGAACTTGCAGGCCCTGATGGTAGGGCCCCAGGTAGCCGAGGAGTAGGGGGATGATGTGTCCATGGATGAGGATGAGCATGATAGAGATAACGGGGATAATTTCCCATATCAGGAGGAGGGTTTTCAGGGGGTACCTGATCATGAGAATATCAGAGAGGAGGAGGTCTTGCAGGAGGTGCCATTGGATACTAGGGTAGTAGATCCAGATTTTCCTGGAGCTGGGGGGTTCCAGATCAACCAAAGCTAGTGGCCTAGATATCCTTAGTGCTTCTGGCACACCGGCCTCAACTCCCCCACCTATCGGAGAGGCATCTATCCTACACGATATATTATTAGAGTTGAGGACCTTGAGGGAAGTTCAGGCTGAGCTTAGAGGTCAACTTAGAGACAGTGCGGCCAAGGAGTAGGAGCTTCTCAGGAGAGTGGATGAGAACACCAGTAGAGAGCTCCAGATGTGGAGACAGTTTGGAGAGATGGAGTCCAGATTTCAGCGACTCACCTAGGATATGTACCACTCTTCTAGGGTGATCTCTATGGATGTCCAACATGTACAGAGGACAGTGGTGTGCCTCTATGATCAATTCACTCATTGGGACACGCATCTCAGCATCGACTCTAGGGTTCACTTAGCAGAGCCTTTCGATGTCCTTAGCGACGACTTTGACTAGTGATTTAGGCTGATGGCCTATTTCCCTCATCTAACCTTTTACTTATCATTTCTACTTGTGTACTTCGAATTTGAATTATGACTATAATAGTAATTGTAAATCTTTGAAATGCTTGCTTATATTAAACTGTGTGGTCTGATGGTGGTCGTGTTGATCACCATATGTTATTATCATATTATTTTTGTTGTCTATTAGGTTTTATGTTGAAAATTTTTGGTTTTCTCATTTTACAACATTATGCTGTCGAAATTTTGTTAAAATTTCCACTAATAAGTAAATTCAGTCATGACAAATTCAAAAACTAGTTAACTAGAATTGATACTATCAATGTATGCATGCCACGAAATGCAAGGGTTGTAAATTTTATATTTAATTAAGGCTTTTTAACTTTTCACAAGGCTTTTATCTTCACCCACCTCAGACCTATTATAGTTTCTATGGGGTCTAAGCAGTATGTTGTAGGTAAGTAGAGCATCATGCTCTGATACCACAGTTGTCACATCCTATTCGCACAGAACCGAGCTGGTGATCGAGTTAACTCACAAAACTGCCAGGATCAACAATGCAGTAACTGTAATACAGTATACATCTCCTAAACTAAGATAAGACTTGTATTTTCAGTGAAAGACCTATTCATAATAATACCTATAATTGTTACACAAATACTTAATACCCAAATTGAGTTATAAAGGTTATATACATTTGGGTCCGAAGGCATGATATATACATAAAAATATAACAATTTAAGCATCAAGTAATCAAAAGGGAGTACATCAAAATAATAAAAAAGAATCATTCTGGAGTCACTGCTACCATGTAGCACAATCCTCGCACGTCCAATCGACACCGTGCTCGAACTCATCAGGGACCCACCAGTCCTCAGAGGTAAACTCCACAATAGGGGCCCGGCTCCTGATCTCTAGGCGGGTAACTTGTAAAATCATCTAAAAAGAGTTATGCACGTGGGATGAGCTCACTAGCCTAGTAAGTGAAAAGGAAGACCACACAAACAGTCACAACACAAATGCGCCTATATATATGCAATTCATTTTAATCCTATTAGCCTAACAACATTATTAGGTCATAGGCTATGTGCTACTCACAACCACAATGCGCGTATGCCCTGGGTACGAGCTGTGAACCTCATCCTGCGATACGCCCATAGGGTTATCAGAGAAGGCCCACCGTTGGTACTGGAATTTAAAATGTAAGCCGACTCCCAGTAAATTTAAAAACAAAAATTAAATAGGTGACTCCACCTAAAATAAAAGTAGTACGATCGGCCATCTGAATATACCATCGGGGTTATCGACTGCCACAACTCGATGCTTTCCCCCAATAGTAACCCAACACGTAAACCTCTGTTGGGAAGGGTCGTAGCACAAAGGGGTATATAAATCCTAGTTGCATGCTTCTATATGAGCATAGTACGATTACACGATAGCACCACGTCCCATTCCATGAGCCACCATACACTCGTTTCCAAGCCAATTGTGGCATCTAAATCTAGCATGCATATCATGTCCAAATGAGATTCCTCCATCACATACATCATGACATAATGAATATCCAACCATAACACAAAGCATAGCATATTATGTAAATGCACATTCAATGCGTGATACGGCATATGTGATGTCTAGTCTACACACAAGTGACATGATGACATGGCTAGACTAACACATATTAAATGATGTATAACATTCAAAAATTAAATCAGTGTCCACTCCCCACTTACTTGTATATGTACACGGTGCTTGTATCCCGCACGTAAGAGATCCGATGTGTAGGTATGTGTATAATGAGTGTAACCTATTACAAATATAATGGTTTATCATTTCACTATTTTGGGGTCAAAATCATCATGTTTGAACACTAAAATAGGGTATAGAATCATAAATGGTGGTTATCCATCTAATTTGACCCATTCTGGGCATTCTAGAAAGACAAGTGAGTATGAGTCAAAGATAGGCGGGCTTCGTAGCCCACTGGTTTCATACCCACCGATTACACCAGAGCTCAGAAATTGAGTTCTGGGAACCCAGGTGGGCCAGAGACCCAAAGACATGTGGGTCTGGAACACCCCCAATCTTGAAACAAAATTCTTCCATCATCTTCCCCATCTTCTCTTCGGCTTGGGGAACTTGTTTAGGGTCGATCCGGTGATTCAATTCACTCATCTAAGGTCCAATCATATATCCTCAATCTAGATCTAAGATCAAATCAAAAGAAAAAGGAGATTCTTACCCCTTTCTCAAGAACACCAATGTGTGAGGGTAGCGGCCGGAGATGGATCCCTGCCCTCTCTCCTCTCTCTCCCTTCACCTTCGTGGTGAGGGGGAGGTGGCTCAAGTCATGTGTGCTTCGCTTGTGGGTCTCGCACCACCATATTGTTGCTTGGAGATACGTGGAGGCCTATTTCGTAAGAGTGTAAAATTTATCATTTGAGATGGGGGTTTTATTGATGGTCCAATTCGGGGATCCAAATCATGCAATTGGGGTTTGGAGTCACCACCTAGGGTTATGGGCCTAAGACACAGGGGTAGGCCCGATTCCTGAGAAAAGGGCCTAATATTTGATCTGGTCTAGAGATTTAGGGTAAGTGTCAAGTTACAGAGTTGGGAAGGTGTTAAGCACCCAATTTGCCCGATTCAATCAGTCTTCTTATTAGATGCTTGAAAACGAACATTTTCCGTAATTAATACTATTCCACATGTATGGCTAAGTTATCACACATATATACATTAATTGAATTCAAACTATTATATACACTAAAATAAGGCTTATTAGATGTCTACATTATGCTTGAATGGGGAGAGAGATTATACCTGATTTGACCCCTGTTTTGGGTCAAGAGAGGTGGGCCCCTGATTGGTACTAGCTAGGACTATCTTTCGTGTTCTCCTGGCTTAGGGGAAGATGGTCTTGACCTCCAACTTCCTTTCTTGAGAGATGCTGATTGTGATGGTATCCGGACAAAGTTCTGGCTAGGAACAGTTGCTTTCAAATTAGGATTCGGACAGAGCTTTAGCTAGGGAAGACTATTTTCGGATTTGGATTCGAATAGAGATTTAGCTAGGGAGGCTATTTCTGGGCTTGGGATGAGGTGGCACTCTGGCAGAGCTTCCACTGGGGATAAGCTAAGGGAGGGTTAGGCTGAGGTGGCACTTCAACAGAGCTTCCGCTGGGACTGGCTATTCCTGGAAAGATTTCAGGGACACTCGAACAGAGATTCAGCTAAGAAAGGCTATTTTGGGCTTGGAATGAGGTGGCACTCTGGCAGCCCTTCTGCTGGGGATAGGCTAAGGGAGGGCTAGGATGAGGTGGCACTTCGGTATAGCTTCCACTGGGACTGGCTATTCCTAGAAAGATTCCAAGGACACTCGGACAGAGCTTTGGCTAGGAAAGGCTATTTTTGGGCTTGGGATGAGGTGGCACTCCAACAGAGCTTTTGCTAGGGATAGGCTATGGGAGGGCTAGGTTGAGGTGGCATTTTGGCAGAGCTTCTGCTAGTAATGGCTATTTTTGGAAAGATTCTAGGGACACCCGGACAGAGGTTCGGCTAGGAAAGGCTATTTCTAAAGAAAAAAAATGGTCTTACCTAAAAATGGATTAAAGAACTCCAAAGTTCCGAAGAACACTTTGAAGATCTGAACAGAGTTTCAGATCTTAACAAAGATCTCTTCGTAAACCTGAAGAACCTCAAAAAAGGGGGGTTTCTATCTCAAGAACGCTCAAGAATGCTCAAAAACACTCAAGAACACTCAAGGGGGTGGCTCAAGAACCTACTATTTTTGGCTAAAAACTAGATCTAACTAGGAATTTTGATTCAAAATCTTCAAGATCCCAAAGAACACTTCAAAGATCCGAATGAGTTTTTGGATCTTGACAAAGATTGCTCTGAAGATCAGAAGAAAATCATGAGGGGCGAGGGGAGGAAAATTTTACTCTGAAAGGGGATTCAAGTGTTTTTTGGTGTCTTTTTTCTAAGGGAGAGGGGGGTATTTATAGTTTTTTTTCAACCAAGTAGGAGAGGGGGAATCCCTTTATCTAGTGGACAAAAGGGGGGTTCTTGCCTAAAGTGAAGAGATAGGATTTTTGTCCAATGGGTAAAAGGGGGGTTAAAGGCAAAAATGGGTGGGGAGGGCTTTTGTCCAATGGATAAAAGGGGGTTTTCAGAAAAAATGGGAGGAGAGAGAAATTTTAGCTTGGAAAAAGGTGATTTTCAGAAAAGTGGGAGGAGAGAGAAAGTTTGGAAAAGGTAGTTTTTTAGGAAAGTAGGAGGAGAGAGTTTTATTGGAAAAGGAAATTTTCGAAAAAGCGAGAGGAGAGAATTTTATCGAAAAAGGTAGTTTTTGAAAAAGCGAGAGGAGAGAAAAAAAATTTATCAGGGGTGCGGGTGATGTCATGGGTGCTTGAATGCATAGGTGTGCAGGCCATGTGCATGGTGTGTAGGCCATGTGTGCATGGTGTGCCGGCCATGTGTGCATGGTGTGCCGGCCATGTGTGCATGGTGTGCGGCAGTGCCGTGCACAGCGTGCGACAGGCCTGTGCACAGCGTGGGGTAGGCCCGTACACAGGTTCGATGAGGCCACGCACAGCATGCAATGGGGCCACACACAGCATGCAGTAGGCCCGTGCACAGTGTGCAGTATGCCCGTGCATAGCGTGTGGCAAGCCCGTGCACAGGTGTACAGCCAAGCTGGGCTTGGCTGCGTTGGCTGGGCTGGTTAGGTTGGCTGGCTTGGCTGGGCTGACCGGTTGGGTGGCCGGCTGGGCCGATGTGCTTGACATACACACAGAAAAAAGTGATTTTCCAGGAATGATTGTCGAAGATTCGTCAGTCCAATTTTGGTGTACCATATATCGTCAGAATCGTATTTCCAAGCACTATCCATCTATACGGTCATCTTGACTGGATTCCTGCATATATGAAAATTCAAAATTGGACCCCTTCCCTCCCGTATGGGGATTTCAAGGGTTTTAGACCTGGGAGTGTTTCGGGGTTATCTGGGTAGGTAGGGGATGAATTTTAGGGTGTTTGGGTTAGATAGGGATTTTTCCAGGTTTCCAGTGGGATTTTTCGTGTGCGCAGCATATGTGTGGGAAGGCTCGACATGCGCGTGAAAAAACATGATTTTTCAGGAACGATTTCTGGAGATCCATCAATCTGATTGGAGTATCATATATCGTCAGAATTGTATTACCGAGCATTACTCATCTATATGGTCATCTTGGCCAGGTTCCTTCATATATGAAAGTCAAAATTAGACCTTCCTCTCTCCCGTGTAGGGATTTTCAAGGTTTTGGGTAGGGGAATGTTTCCATCAACACCTCTGTCGGTGAAAAGTCAGAAGTCAAAAGTCACATCCAAGATCCATATTTTATTATAGCCAGAGGAGGGTGACAAAATTAGGTGTCTACAGAATGCCTCTCTTTGGCCGAGGCCTGTGCCAACGTCCGAAGGGTAAAGAAAAGAACAACCACATTTTGTCACCCAAAGCATGTACTGCCGTCATCTTGCTTAGTTATGACGGAGTTGAAAAATGCAATAGATAATATCTCCTACCTACTTTGAAGTTGAGGACTTACCTGGGGTTGCCAATTGTGGAAAGGAATTCGCTACTCTTCCAATCCTGCAAAAAAGGTTAGTACTTCGATCTTGATTCTTTCTTAACTAGGCTTCGCATGTGCTAGTTCAGGGAAATATGGTCTCCAAGCTGTGTCTTTCAAGCCAATCTGGACTATCTGGGATCGATGGTTACAAGAGAGAAATTCTCTGTTCTTGCAATAAATAAAAAACATTTGATTTTTTTGATTTTCCTTAGCTAGGCTTCACATGTGCCAGGTTAGGGAATTTGGTTTTCCAGGCAGGTTCTTTCGAACCGAGCTGGGCTATCTAGTCTTCCAGGTGGGTTCTTTCGAACTGAGCTGGGCTATCTAGTCTTCCAGGCGAGTTCTTTCAAATCTGGTTGGGCTATCTGGGACCGGGTCAATGAGATTGGACCATCTGGGGTCCGGTCAATCATATCTTTTCTTGATTTTTCCTTGATTCTTGATTTTTGATTTAGAATTTGATTTTTGATTTAGAATTTGATTTTTGATTTAGAATTTGATTTTTGATTTAGAATTTGATTTTTGATTTTGACTCTTGATGTTGATTTGGAATCTTTTGATTCTTGATGCTTGATCTGGAATCTTAAATTTTTTTTTTTTGAGAAAATTTTTTATATAAAATGAGTCCCCTCCCTTGTTCATTTGTCATTCTAAATTTTCTAAGTGAAGTGAGTTCCTAGAACCACTCTTATTTTTCTTGAAGTTTTTCCTCTTATTCTTGGTGTTCTTCATTTTGCTTTTGGAGTTCTTGAAGATATTCATCATGTTCTTGAGGGAGGAGCTATTTAGAGAATTTGACATTCTCGTAGGCTTTTGTGTAAATTGGGAAACTTTCCAGGGATTTTTTGCAATTTTTGAATGTTTCAGGGGCTTTTTGTAATTTTTTAAAATATGGTTGAAAGGAGGAAGAGGAAGACTCCGGGAGAGGTTCAGCTCAAGAGTTGTAGCAGTTTTTCCCCAAAAGATGAGAGCCGGACCGATTGGTATTCTGAGCAAACCCTTCACAACAGCCAGAATCACATCTGCAACTCCATATGGGGTTTCTGGTTAAGTCTTTACATTTCATTCCTTATTTTGATCATCTTTTATTCTCGTTTTGTATTGTTTTTACTGCTTTTTTCTTTTATTATTCATTTATTATTTCCATTAGCATGAGGGGAAGGAACCACCTACCTTGTCCTCCTATTGCCACCCAAACATGGTTCAGTCCTGGCATAGGATGCTCCCTCGCAGGGTGAAGGAGATGGTTGATGATACCTATCTATACTAACTGGCCCTTGTGGAGACCCGGAAGTTTAATCCGACAGTAGTGGGGGCCCTGATTAAGCGGTGGTGGCTGAGTACACACACTTTCTACCTTTCTGCAGGAGAGATTACCATTATGCCTATGTGCTTCTATACCTAGACGGGCATTCCATTTGGGGGTAGAACCATGACCCTAACCACAGGATTCCAGACTGTTGAGGAGTTCATAGATCTGACCGGTATCCCCATTAAAGCTGGCCAGATGTGCATCCGCCTAGGGGAGATTAGTGCCCGATGGTGGAAAGTTGGCTTGGGGGAGAATCCAGGCAACATATCTTAGATAGCACATTCCTTCCTTCTATTTGTCGTGAGCCAGCACCTCTTTAGTGACCTCCGAGGGGGAGTAGATATCCGCCTGGTGTTCTTCCTCAACAATCTTTGCACAATAGATACCTGGGACTGGGGCAGAGCCGCCTATGCATATCTCCTGCGGTCCCTGGACCTGTTGTCCTATGGGAATAGGGGCCTCAAGGGTGCAGGCTACATCATCCAGGTGACTTTCCTTCTCATATCTATTTTCTTTCAGTCATTTGGTTTGCACTTTCTTACTTTGATTTCTTGAAACATCCCTAGTGTTTTGAACATCTGGGAACCATAGCCCCTAAGCTAAGGGATCCTGAGTCATTCCTCTTCCCCCTAGCCATAAAATGGGGAGATAACCCGGTGGTCCGGGCCAACGTCATCCTCTGGGGACCACCGCTCGTTCTCTTTTGAACAATATTATTGAGGTATGCCATGTCTGATATTGAAATTCTATTCACCTGGTGTTGTACTTACCCTTCATTGGTTTTGCAGGCTACTTGGAGACCATTCCATGACCTAGTGTTTCTAGATTCTGAGAGAGTCGACTGTGTTCTTCAACTGTCGGCAAATCGAGTCCTTTTCCAGGACTTACGGGGCTATGCCTGGTACCTAGGAGAGAGAGTAGTACCCCAGTGGTCAGACATTGATTCACATCCTTCTCCTGGTCTTCCTTTATCCACTATACATTGTCCATAGATTGTTCTCAAAGACGAGATGAAGTACTTGGCTAACAGAGTATGAGAGGACTCTTTTCTTGATCCGGATAGGGACTACGGAGCCTTCTTAGAGGAGGAGACAGTGTGCACCCCTCTTGGCCCCAATGGTCTAATGGTATGTTGCCCTTTCTTGAGTATTTCCTATAGATTCTTCCTTATTCTGGTCTTGATTGATGTTCTTTCAGGGGAGAGTGAGACGTGTAGATCCTTTTACTATTCGGTCGCATGCCAGTGCTCCCTATCCTTCACAAGCAGGGCCCTCTACCAGTGCCGGTGGGTCTCTCAGAGTTGCTAACGTCCCTTTTCGTGGCTTCCCTGCCTGGACCTATCCCAACATAGCCAACCCCAGTCTCCCTCATCTTCTGGAGCCGAACACAGATGTAGACGTTTTCCTTGGGCTGCCTATTCTTTATGATTATGTGAGTATCTGATCATTTTCCAATTAACTCTTAACTTCCTTTGATTGATATGCTCTTTCACAGGTGTCCCCGGAGATCTATGCTGAGATTAGGAGGATGCACTATGGCCTGTGCGAGGTGATAGTTACCAAGGATCAGGAGAATGCTCAGCAGGGTGCACTAATTGAGGACCTGACCTAGAGGCTAGAGCAGGTTGGAGTAGCATCTGTGGACTCCCCGGCGCTTCATGAGGATGGTTCAGAGTACGGTTCAGATGAAGGCTTTTGACTCATAGGGATTTGTTCCTGCATTTCCTACAAACACAAACACATAGGTATTTTTTTTTCTTTTTCCCTCCCCTTGTTTATTCATTATTTTATTTCAACATCTCTATGAAAACTTACTTTTGGCACAAAAGAAAATCTTTCTTCCTTTTTCTTTTTTGTTTGCTTGCAATGCTTAAGCACAATCAATTCCATAACTCAAGTCATAATTAGAATAATCGGGATTACACGAGAATCCAAATACTTCCTCATTCTATTACCAAGTGAATTACATGAAAAGGGGGACCACTTTCCTACCATAGACGGGTAGGTGAATAACAAGGTGGGGAGACAATTCTTGAGGTGGGTGAAAGTTCACTAACTCTTCTGGGTCCATCTCCTCGAGCCCGTATTGTCGGCTGATGTACATAGGCAAATAAAAGGACTTGTGTGTCAATCCCATCAGTCTGACATAGTTGTGGCCAGGGGTCTTAATCAAAAAATATTCTTGTGGCTTCCCTAGGCACCTCCATGAGATATCCTACACAGTCCTTTCCTACAAGTACTTCTTCCAATTGGTGATATGGTCGAATTCCAAAACTTCTCTCTTATCCTGTTAACAAAAAACTCCGAGTGGGTTTCTCCTTAATGGTATGGTGAGCTTTAGTTTCTCGATGAGCCAAATTTGAAAAATAGCAGGACTTCCTTGATAATGATCTATTTCGAATTTATGGCTATAGCTTATGTCATCAAATCCCTTGAATGTTTCTGCAAGAATCGTAGGGACAATGTCACCTCCCTTCTTCAACTATTTTACTACCTCAATTAGAACAGATGGAGCACTATTCCTGGGAGTGCGGAAAACATAACGAGCTATCATGCAAAATAAATTAGCATCCAGGGATCACTACTGATGGATTCCTCCCATTGGTAGATATTGGATGAAGATCTAAGCCACCTTCAGAATGTCGATCTTCCCATACCTGACAAACTACTTTACTTCTTCTTCTTTCCATCCGAAGAAATCCTGACTTTCCTCTAGGCAATCTTTCTTCAAAGAGGATTGGAACAAACTGCCTTTGGGTGGAGATAGCATACAAACTCGAAATTCTTCAAGAGTTGGGCAAATCTCTGTTAATCCAAACAGAAATATATGTAGGTTGGCATCCCAATGTTGAGGTACCTATCGGAGTAATTGGTGATGTAGCTTCAAAAACCCAACTTGGCCAAGAAATGAAACATTCATGGATTCCAGCAATCTTGGTGCCCTCATATTTATGTCCAATGTCCATTTCCTCAACGTCTTATCCAACGAGCCCATGAATTTTCCTGAAACCAATACAAACAACGAGATATGATGATTTATCAAAGCGTTACTCATTGGCTAATGATTCAAACAAGCCTTTACCACTGTTGCATCAAGCTCTTCTTTTTTTTTTTTTACTTTGATTGATCAAGGGAGGAGAATAAACTGGCTTTGATAAAATGGAGCCAGGTGGCAATTTTCTTTTAGGGGATAGAATCCTGGATAAGAATGGACGGACCATAGGTGAATGATAGATACCTAATGGCCTTTCATGCCAAATGGAGATTCTTGGGGGATAGAATCTTGGTAAGAAGTGACGGACCAATGGGTGGATGACAGATACCTAATGGCTTTTTATGCCAAATGGCGATTCTTGGGGGACACAAACTATAATGATCTTTTAAGATACCTTGATTATTAATCAAGGAACCGATTTATTGCCTTTAGATGGTTGAGACCACACTTGCACATGTAAATTTGCTTATGTATCCCTTAAAAGGAATCAGGTCTGACATATTTCAGGCTATTCACCCTTTCAGACATAATATTTCTTGAGTTGATCCATGTTAACTAGTCCGAGTATTTCTTCGCCATTGTGGTCTATGAGTTTCAGAGCTTTGCCTGATAGAATTTCTTTATGAGACGCTCCAATTGGGCCTGAATTTTCCTCTTGGGTCATGAATTGGGGCTCTTTGTTCTCAAAGAGCAAGTTCACCCACATCTATGTGGTGGGGCCTCACATTTTTGTTAAAGGCCCTAGCCATTCTCAATTGATATTTCTTCAGATTATCCATGGCTTTCATGCGTCTTTCATCAAGAAAGTTGAGCTCGTCATGTCTGGCCTTCACCCATTCTCCTTCAAGTAGCTAACTATCAAGAAACACCCTCAGTGATGGTACCAGGATTTCCACGGGTAGAACCGCCTCAACCCCATATACCAAAGAGAAAGGGGTTGCCCCTGTCAAGGATCGTACAGAAGTCCGGTATACACATAAGGCAAGGGGTAACTTATCATCCCAATCATTATGTGTGTTCCTTCATTTTTTATAAAATGACCTTGATATTCTTATTAGCTGCTTCTACTGCCCCATTGGTCTGTGGCCTATAAGTGGTAAAGCGATGCCTTCTGATATCGAATTTTGTACAGATTTTATTGGTCTTGCCCCAGAAGTGATATCCTTGATCTGATATCAATTCTTGAGGTACTCCATATCGGGAAATGATGTTTTCCTGGATGAACTTGGCCACCTTAGCAGATGTGAGGACTATATAGGACTGAGCTTCTATCCACTTGATGAAATAATCAATGGCTACCAAGATGAACTCGTGGTCGTTGGATGCTTTAGGGTTGACCTTTCCATTAATATCAATGCCCCAAGTGGAGAATGGCCAAAGTGAACTGAGCGAATGCAACTCTGCTGGCGGGATATGTATGATGTTAGCAAATATCTGACACTTATGGCATTTCTTGATGAAGTCCACGCAATCTGATTCTATTGTGTTCCAGCAATATCTCAGCCTGAGGATCTTCTTAGATAACATCTTGGCATTCATGTGGGGACAAAGACCTTGATGAATTTCTTCTGTGATGGTTGTAGCTTGTTCCTCATCTACACACAACAACTGTATTCCGTCATAGGACCGTTTGTATAACAGATCCTCTTAGAGAATAAACTGGGTGGCATATCTTCTCAGAAACTTCTTTTCTCTGTCAGTTGCTTCAACTGGATACTTCCTTTCCCTAATGAAATCCACTATGTGAGCGAACCAAGGCCGACCATCTACAGTGAGAGAGTTCACTAAATTCTGATAAATGGGCCTACTTTGTTTTACCAAGAATGGTCAGACTCTAGCGATAGGGTTGCACTCTACCATAGAAGCCAAGGTTGCAAGGGCATCTGCAAACCTGTTATTATCCCTCTGGAAGTATTCGAACGAGATCCTCTCAAAGTGTTCAATCACCTCTTCCAGATGCACTTGATATGGCTTTAGCTTCTCATCTCCAGTTTTTCACTTTCCCTGTGTCTGACAGATGATAATGGATGAATCACCGTAAACCTTGATCCTTTTCACCCCAATGGTTAAAGCAGTTTTGAGCCCCAAAGCACAAGCTTCATACTCAGCAATGTTGTTGGTACATGGGAAGTTGAGGCAGAATGACAAAGGTAAATAAAGACCATCAGGAGTGACAAGAAATATTCCCACACCACATCCCTTCTGATTGGCTACTCCATCAAAGAATAACTGTCATTCATTAACTGTGTCTTCTTCCTCTACCGCAATGATTCCTTCATCGGGAAAGGCATCATCCAAGGACCTTCCATCTTCTTTGGGGTGAGCAGCCAAATGATCGACTATGGCCTACCCCTTGATAGATTTTTGAGTAACATAGGTGATGTCAAATTCTGATAGCAAAAGCAACCAACGGGCCATCCTCCCTATTTTGATCGGATCCATCTTCGAGATCAAATGCATCGGATAGTAAACCATGTAGTGTCGTAACCTTTTAGTTGCCCAAATCAATGCAGCACAAGTTCATTCCAAAGATGTGTACCGGGTCTCATATTCCAGAAACTTCTTACTAAGGTAATATATGGCATGCTCTGCCCCCCTTTCTATTTCCTTCTATGGTAGGAAAGAGCCCATAGAATATTCTCCCACAGACAGATACAACAGAAGTGGTTCTCCTTCCACTAGTGGTGTCAATACTGGTGGATTTATAAGGTACTCCTTGATCTTGTCAAAAGCTTGTTGGCATTGGTCATTCCATTCCGTGGGCTGACCCTTCTTCAGCAGCTTGAAAATTGGTTCATAGATTGTAGTCAACTGAGCTATGAATGTGCTAATATATTGGATGTGACACAGAAATCCTCATATTTGCTTCTCAGTCTGGGGCGTGGGAATTTCCTGAATTTCCTTGATCTTTATAGGGTCGACTTCAATGCCTCCTTCACTCACCAAGAAGCCTAACAACTTTCCTGTCGTTGCCCTGAATACACACTTTTGAGAGTTCAACTTCAGCTGATACTTCTTGATTCTTTCAAAGAATCGCCTTAGTGTGGGAATATGCCCTATCGATCTTTAGACTTTACTATCATGTCGTCCACATAGACTTTCACATCTTTATTCATCATGTCATGCAATATGGCCGTAGGTGCCCTTTGATAGGTTGCCCCAGCATTCTTTAGTCCAAAAGGCATCACCTTGTAAAAATAGGTTCCACATGGAGTGGTGAGGCTGTTTTCTCATGAACTTCTGGGTGCATGCTTATTTGGTTGTATCCAGAGAATCCATCCATGAATGATAATAAAGCATGTCCTTCCATATTAACCACCAATACATCAATGTGAGGTAATGGAAAGTCATCTTTAGGGCTTACTTTGTTAAGATCACGGAAGTCTATGCACATTCGTACCGTTCCATCTTTCTTCGGTACAAGCACAATATTGGCCAACTATTAGGGGTACTTTACCACTTGTAGGAACCCCGCATTCCATTGCTTCACAACTTCTTCTCTGATCTTCTCACTCTATTCTCGCTACATTCTTACATTCTTTGGAGCTTCTGTTTTATCGGCTTTGCCCTAGGATAAGTCGGCAATTGATGCTGCACAATGTTGGGGTCGATACCAAGCATATCCTCGTAAGACCAAGCAAAGACCTCGACGAATTCCTTCAGAAGATTACTCATCCATTCTACTTCTTCATCATTAAGGGTAGTGCCAATTTTTACCTCTCGAAGGCATTGGTCGGTTCCTAGATTAATAACCCGAGTATCCTCACGGATGGTTTAGGCTTTCTTTGGTTTGTATTGTTTTATTAATTCTTGATATTTATTAAGATCATCATTAGAAAAAAGAGGCAAGTCATACTCAAAATCAAAAATTTCATTCATGAAAAAAGGAGTAACAGACTTGTCATACAAGGACTCTGGACTCTTCTCAAAAGGGGAGATTGACACAGAATCACAAACAATAGATTCGACTACAAACTCGATAACAAGCTTGATCCTTTCACCAGGGTAATCAGGCTGGTTAACTCAAAAGCATGAGCAAACTTGAAACTTTCCCCAATGCTTGTCCAGTTCAGAAGTGGTTCAGTTCCTTAATGGATGAGGAGATGTGGCAAAGGGCCTTCTTCGCCTTCTAAGAAAGTTGCTACTAATTCTTCACTGGCGCAATGGTTTCTCTGGACACCTCCTGCTTCTTCATGAATACCAGCTGATCAATCTCATACTCTCGGAAGCCAAACTTTTTGAGGGGTGAAGACTGATGGAGACTACTCAATCCTTTTTCTATGAAGTCTATCTTTCCGAGCCTGTTGAGGGATGCCATCCCGATGCCTCGGTCACATCTTTGACCACCTTCACGAGCCTTCCCATTGCAATTAGTTCGGGCATAGTACATACAAACCATAATCCTCTGTGCTCTCCTTTGCTTTGCATACACACTTCTTCCTCTGAAAGGATGGGGCTTGAGCTCATGCAACTCTTGGGCTCTTGGCTCTTGTAGGAGAAAGCAAATGAAACCTTTCAAATCAAAGGGAACCAGCAAACTCCAGGTGAGCCTTATCTTCTTCTCCCCTTCTCTCTTCATGAGAACTCGAGGACTAGGTGCCTCCTTTGATTGGATCAATGTTGTAGGATCATTAAAAGAAGACCCAGTCTCAATTAGTGCAATTTCTGCTATCCCAATGACACAACTGCCTTGGTCACCTTCTTTGACTAGCATTTTCTGTTGTTCCACTTCATGAGTCACCCAATCGAACTCGTCTTGGAAGAAAATTTCAAGTCCTGGTTGCATTTTGGCGGTGGTTTCATCAAACCACGGCTCCACATTTCCACAAAAGGAGAAATCCTCTCATTCTTTCACAAAGTACCCATTGAGAGTAGGGTAGTAAGTGACAAAGATCTTCCTAGTCATCCTCAGCACTTTCTACCCTTTGACAGTTGGAGGAGTGTACCCAAGACCATTCTTTCCTTTGTTTATTACCAAACTAAGCTACTTTGGAACTCCTTGGTGATATTTCCCCAGTCCCATGCCAGGAAAATATTGTATGTTCTTCATCATCTGATTCATTAGCGAACTCCAGATGGCTTCATAGTTAGCTGGGATTTTCTCCTTTGGACCTTCTTTGGCAATGGCTATACAAGTGGTGTCTATTTCAAAACCACTCAGTTACACCTCTTGGTCTAATTCTTCCCCATTTTCAATGTTGGCCAAAGTGTTAACCACTTCAGGATCTCCGGCCACTAAGACCACCTTCCCCTCATGAATGAACTTCATTTTTTTATGGAGACTAGAGGACACCATCTTCGCAGGATGCAACCAAGGCCTTCCCAAGAGCATGTTAAAAGCTACCGGTATATCAATGACTTGGAAATCAACATCAAACTTCACCGGGCCAATCTTTACAGCAAGGGTAATGATGCCAAGGATCTTCCTCTTGGTATTATCGTATGCCCTTATGGTTTGGGTGTTTGGCCTCATTTCTTCCAAGTTGACACCAACACTCTTTGCTGATCTCAATGGCAGCACATTCAAAGTGGACCCATTGTCAACAAGAACTTGGGGAACCACTTTGTCAAGGCATTCAACTATAATGTGGAGAGCTCGATTGTGTTGGGTTTCCTTAGGAAGCTTAGAATTTGAGAACATCAAAGACTACACTGCATATGTTACTCCTACTATATGTGCGAGGGGCATCGGATTTATCTCGATCGACACTTGCACATTAGCGAGAGACTTCAAGACTACTTCACGGTGCGAAGGGGACGCCATCAACAATCCTCAAATGGAGATATTTTCCTGGGATTTCTTGAGTTGAGCCAAGACTGGGCTCTCTGGCTCTTTCTTTACGCTGCTAGTTTTGGCCTCATTAGCCCTTAGCTACTCTAATGCTAGAGCCTTGCTCTTGTAGTCTTTTCCACTTCTAGTTTCCATCACATTGATTGGTTTTTTCACAATAATCTCGGTGGGATAACTATCTTCATCATCATTGTTGGTTAGGGTGATTATCCCCACCATAGAATCATCTTCTTCTGATTTTCCTTCCCTGCTTGGGGTGGGAAGTTGAGGACCTCCACAAATATCCACTGCCCTGGCTCATAGCTTCTTGACTGTATTCGAAAGCTGTTGGAATGCAGTGTCTACCACCTCTGTGATTATGTCATTTGATCTTATTTCCTCTAGATCATCCAATTGCTCCCGGTAGTAGAGATCACTGACGGTTACTTCCCTTAATAGTTTATCAATTTCTTCTATCCTTTCCTGCATCCTCAATGTGTTGGAATACACTTCACACAATTTTTCTTCCAACTCAGATGTGGAGTACTATTCGTCCATATAAACTTACGTTGGCTCTCCAAATTCTCCCTCATTCTCTGAATCTGATGTAGAATCATCTCCCTCCATGCATAGGGAATGGTAAATGCCACTTGTGGATCAGCTATTAGGTCATCAATACCAATGGCATAGACTGAGAAACATATCAGATGTTCTGGTGAGTAATATTCCCACTCATGATCATAATCATTATACCAAGGCCCTTGGTTGTCATCCCAGTCTGGATAGCCATCATTGAGAATCAGAGTCATCTCTATCCTTCTCATCTACCTTTTTATCCTTATCGTCATCGTCATCATCCTCTTCTTTGCTGATTTCACTCCCCCTTGATTCTACATCAGATTCCTCAGGACCATCAAATTCTTCGGTATCTAAACGCTCGTAGTATTCAGAGAGTACAGACCGAAAGATTTCCATAGGGTTGGTCCTATCATTGCTGGCTCGAAGTTGGACCAGTCCTGACTCATCATCCTCTGTGTCACTCCCTATTTGGATTAAGGAAGTGTATTCTTTGATCTACTCCCCTATATCCAATGTGGTTACTACTCTGAGAAGATCAACTGTAATCTCTTCAATTACCTCTGGATTATCTTTTGAAGTTACGGCAGGTTGAATTAGAGAAGTGGGATCACTCTCTTGGTCTTGCCCCAATGCATTTACTGACCCTGTTGATGAAGTCATCTTTGGAGAATCTGGTAATGCAAGCATATCCTTCCAATCGTATCTATCCATCCATTCTTCTTTTAGGTTATAAACCAAACCTTGAGAATGGGATTGGTATGAGGGTGATGAAGGATATGAAGTGGGATGGTATGAAGATGATGTAATGTGAGAGGTAGGATATGAAGATTGGGGGTGATAGGATGACGAGGTTCCTACACTTTGATGGTGGGCGAAAGGTTGATGATATGGCAGAGGCAGATAATATGGCAGAGGCTGATAATGTGGCGGAAGCTAGTAATATGGTGCAGTGGATTCTTCTGATGAGGAGGGATAGACGGGGGGCACCTGATCTTCTGACTCATCCTCTGATGATTCTCTTCTTCTGGGGATTCTTATGATTCCAGCCCTTTGACTCATGATTTTCTTATAAGCGCAGGCATTCATATGATTCTTCCAAGCTTTAGGCATAATAAGTTGAGTATGGTCACTCTCTATAGTTTCTTCATCCAGATTGTTCACATGATCGGAGAGTGGATTGGTATTGACATTGGGAGACTGCTTGATTTTGACCTTAATGGTTCCATTGTCTACCAAGTCTTGAATTGCATGATGTAAACCTAAACATCTTTTAGTATTGTGCCCTTTCTGAGTGTGGTAGGCACAATACTCATGATCCCTATACCAAGCGGGAGGAGGGTTGCTGATCACTCTTGGAGCCACTGTCCCTAGCAATCCTTGCTTCTTTAACTTCTCATATGGGGCCGTTACGGGCATTCCCATATTAGAAAACTGCCTTCTTTCGTGAGGAGCCTTTTGGGGGCTGGTGCATCTGCTTGTATTATGAAGGGCTATGAAGAAGTGGCTGGTGAGACCGATTGCTGAACTGTACTTACCATATTAGTTTTCAGACCCTTTCCCCATCTGACTCGGGTGTTCTTGCTTGCATCTTCGGAGGATCCTTGATATTGGGCCTCTCTCAGAATTCTATTCTCTACCCGTGTGCCGGTGGCTATCAAGGCATCAAAATTTTGCAAATGCTGATAGTAAAGAACATCATAATAGGGCTTTGACAAGTTTTCTATTAACATCTCTACTTACTCTGCTTCTGAAGGCCTATCTGCCATCTTGGCGGCCTTGTCTCTTAATCTCATCAAGAAGGCAGTGAATCCTTCTTTAGGCTACTACCTCAACGTCTCAAGCTCCCGACGTTTCACATCCACCTCAGTATTAGAGGAGTACTGTTTGGTGAAGGCCTTTACTACCGTCACCCAATTCTTAGTTTGTGATGACTCTAACTATGTGAGCCACCTTAGTGCTAGTCCCGATAGGGTTAACATGAAGGCTTGCCCCATCTGGTTATCTGCAAGTTGCCATGACTTGGCGATGCTGGGGAAGACCTTGAGATGAGCCTTGGGGTCTCCTGACCAACATTCTGGAATTCTTGCTCCAAAGAAGAAACTCATTTCCTCATAATCCACTACTTGGCCTTCTGAGCCTTTTCCTGCTCGAATCATACTCTCCAACATCTCTAATTTCTCTCTGAGCTTCCTTTCTTTCTCAGACTCCGGAGGCTCAAAGTGGACGTGTGCTGAAAATTCCTCTTCTTCATCTTCGATCACAACCCTAGGAGGAGGGACCCTGGAATAGGCCCCTCGTTGACCATTCAGTCGGGTAGGGGAAGATCCTCTCTGACCGGTTGGTCGGACATGCTCTAGTTCTCCTGAGTCGACTCGGGAAGAATTCCCACGATGACCTGTAGCTCCATTCTGGTCCACATCTCTTGTTGTCGATGCTGGCTCATTTCTAGGATCAACTCTAGGAGGGTTCTAAAGTATATGCAGTATCTGAGCTATCCCTCTTTTGTCTTCAGCCATCTCTGTCTGCAAGGTCTCCATAGGATGGACCCAGGCCTGTTCGGGTGTTTCCATGTTGGGTGGATCCATGCTTACTGGGCTATAATCACTTGGTAGTAGACAATCTCGAAGAGATTACGGAGGTGATTTTAGATTTTAGGTGAGTCAACCGATTACCCTGACATGTCCAAAGGGACTGCAGAGAATTCTTGTGATGTGGAATTGTGCCTGAATTAAAAGTGATTTATTTTAGGATTCTTAAATTCCCAACCCCTTGTTCACACATTCACTAGATTATCAACCAATGATCCATCCAAAGTTAGTCCGCTTAATGATAGGGGCGGATAGGGTTCGATGCCCCTGGTCCACCCAATGTCATAAGCAGGAGATTCATACAAATGGCTTGTTGAGAGTATTCCTATAAGACATTCCACGTAATAAAGTCATGCTTTCCTTGCTCTTTTTCCCACTAGGTGTCCTTCCTCCTGATTTTCTCAGGACTTCTCGGGACTTAATGTGGCTCTAGTGGGATTGCCCCTGAGTCACATATCTGAACTTTTTCCTTAAGGAGGAGGGACACCTTTTATCTGAAACCCACTTTAGGAAAGCAATTCTTTACTATAGGAATATAGTGTAGGAACATTCCTTTTCAAGACCACAAATAAGTTCTACAATTAGCTTGTGGCACTCCTAGCTTCTTCATCTATTTTCTACATGGTGAGAGCATGTCGTGGATGCAATAGGACCGACAAGGCTTCCTTGACAAGATCTATATACTCCAAGTACATGATCAAGAGGGTGACTTCCTTGCCCATTACTCATGACTACACACGAGGTTAAGCAATTGGCCACGAGGTGGTGGAACCGTGAGTGATTGTGTGCAAAAGTGTAATGTAGGGTAACCATCATTCGATCTTAGAATGTCGTAAAGTGCTTGGACCTCCCCGAGGGTGCTGGCACAAATACGAACATCCTCGTCATATGATGACACATTCAATCTCAGAATGTTATAAAGTGCACAGACCTCCCCGAGGGTACTGGGACAAATACAACATCCTCGCAGTTTGATGATAACTTTCATTCTTGTATAGAAAGCAGGTATCATTTCCTCTCAGAGTACTCTCCATGGCATTTACTGACCTCCCCGAGGGTGCGGGCATGATAGGGAGTCCCTCACCAAATGATTTCACTTCGAGCATGATGCATGATGTGGTTAGCCAAACACGTTTTCAGACAAATGTGGTGGAAAATGTTCTTGCATTTAAAGGTAGCATCAAGTATTGGGAGCTTGACATTTATCCCTAGTGGAGTCGCCACTGTGAGGGTAGTGGCCAGAGATGGATTCCCGCCCTCTCTCCTCTCTCTCCCTTCACCTTCATGGTGAGGGGGAGGTGGCTCGAGTCATGTGTGCTTCGCTTGGGGGCCCCACACCACCGTATCGACGCTTGGAGATACGTGGAGGCCTATTTTGTAAGAGTGTAAAATTCATCATTTGAGACAGGGGTTTTGATGATGGTCCAATTCAGGGATCGGGATCATGCAAATGGGGTTTGGAATTACCACCTAGGGTTATGGGCCTAGGACCCGAGGGTGGGCTCGATTCCTGAGAAAAGGGCCCAAAATTTGGTTTGGTCTAGAGATTTAGGGTAAGTGTCAGGTTACAGAGTTGGGAAGGTGTTAAGCACCCAATTTGCCTGGTTCAATCGGTTTTCTTGCTAGATGCTTGAGAATGAACATTTTCCACAATTAATACTATTCCACATGTATGGCTAAGTTATCACACATATATACATTAATTGAATTCAAACTATTATATACACTAAAATAAGGCTTATTAGATGTCTGCATTATGCTTGAATGGAGAGAGAGATTATACCTGAATTTTACCCCTGTTTCAAGTCAAGAGGGATGGGCCCCTGATTGGTACCGGCTCGGAATATCTTTTTCATTCTCCTGGCTCAGGGGAAGATGGTCTTAACCTCCAACTTTCTTTCTTGAGAGATGCTGATTGTGATGGTATCCGGACAGAGTTCCAACTAAAAATGATTCCTTTCGGATTTGGATTCGGATATAGCTTTACCTAGGGAAGGCTATTTCCGGGCTTGGGATGAGGTGGCACTCCGGTAGAGCTTCCACTGGGGATAGGCTAAGGGAGGGCTAGGCTGAGGTGGCACTTTAGTAGAGCTTTCGATGGGACTGGCTATTCCTGGAAAGATTCTAGGGACACTCGAACAGAGGTTCGGCTAGGAAAGGCTATTTTCGGGCTTGGGAGGAGGTGGCACTCCGACAGAGCTTCCGCTGGGGATAAGCTAAGGGAGGGCTAGGCTGAGGTGGCATTTCGGCAGAGCTTCCTCTGGGAATGGCTATTCCTGGAAAGATTCTAGGGACACTCAGACAGAGTTTCAGCTAGGAAAGGCTATTTCTAAAAAAAAAAAAATGGGCTAACCTAAAAATGGATTAAAGAACTCCAAAGTCCTGAAGAACACTTTGAAGATCCGAACAAAGTTTCAGATCTTAACAAAGATCTCTTCGTAGACCCAAATAACCTCAAAAAAGGGGGGGTTTCTATCTCAAGAATGCTCAATAATGCTCAAGAACACTCAAGAGAGGTGGCTCAAGAACATACTATTTTTGGCTAAAAACTGGATCTAACTAAGAATTTGGATTGAAAATCTTCAAGATCCCGAAGAACACTTCGAAGGTCCGAATGAGTTTTCGGATCTTGACGAAGATCACTCCGAAGATCAGAAGAAAATCAAGAGGGGGGAGGGCAGGAAAATTTCACTCTGAAAGGGGATTCAGGTGTTTTTTGGTGTCTTTTTTCTAAGGGAGAGGGGGTTATTTATAGTTTTTTTTTCAACCAAGTAGGAGATGGGGAATCCCTTTATCCAATGGACAAAAGAGGGGCTCTTGCCTAAAGTGAAGAGATAGGATTTTTGTCCAATGGGTAAAATGGGGGTTGAAGGCAAAATGGGTGGGGAGGGCTTTTGTCTAGTGGGATAAAGGGGGTTTTCAGAAAAAATGGGAGGAGACAGAAATTTTAGCTTAGAAAAATGTGATTTTTGGAAAAGCGCGAGGAGAGAGAAAGTTTTGCCAGAAAATGTAGTTTTAGGAAAAGCGAGAGGAGAGAAAATTTTGCCTAAAAAGGAAATTTTCAAAAAAGCAAGAGGAGAGAGAAAATTTTACCAGGGGTGCGGGTGATGTCCCGGGTGCGCGAATGCATGGGTGTCGGGCCATGTGCATGGTGTGCGGGCCATGTGCAAGGTGTGCCGGCCATGTGTGCATGGTGCGCGGGCCAAGTGTGCATGGTGTGCGGCAGGGGCCGTCACACTGTGTGGCAAGGCGGCACACAGTGTGCGGCGGGGCCATGCACAGCGTGCGACGAGGTAGTGTACAGTGTGCGATGGGGCCACGCACAGCGTGTGGTAGGCCCACGCAGAGTGTGCGGCAGGTCCGCGTATAGCGTTCAACGGACCCACGCACAGCATGCGCCCGGCCTGTGTACGATGTATGGCAGGCTCGTGCACAGGTGTGCGGCCAGTCTGGGCTTGGCTAGGATAGCTAGGTTGGCTGGCTTGGCTGGGAAGGCAGGTTAGGTGGCCTGCCAAGCTGGTGTACGCGACATGCGCACGAAAAAACGTGATTTTTTGGAATGATTGTCTGAGATCCGTCGATCCAAATTTGGTGTACCATATATCGTTGGAATCATATTTTCGAGCACTATCTATCTGTATGATCATCTTGACTGGATTCCTTCATATATGAAAAGTTAAAATTGGACCTCTTCTCTCCCGCACAGGGATTTCTAAGGTTTTAAACCCAGGAGTGTTTCGGGTTTATCTGGGTAGGTAGGGGATGAATTTTAGGGTGGTTGGGTCAGGCGAGGGTTTTTTCCAAGTTTCCAGCAGGACTGTTTGTGTGCGCGGCATATGTGCGGGAAGGCTTGACATGTGCATGAAAAAATGTGATTTTCTGGGAATGATTGCCAGAGATCCGTCGGTCCGATTTTGGCGTATCATATATAGTCGGAATCGTATTTCTAAGCACTAATTCATCTTTATGGTCATCTTGACCAAATTCCTTCATATATGAAAAGTCAAAATTAGACCTACCTCTCTCCCGCACAGGGATTTCTAAGGTTTTGGGTAGGGAAATGTTTCCATCAGCATCTCTGCTAGTCGAAAGTCGGAAGTCGCGTCCAAAATCCATATTTCATCATAGCCAGAGGAGGGTGATAAAATTGGGTGTCTACACGATGAAACCCCAAATTTCACTTCTTTTACTCAAGAACTTCCAAATACTCTCAATCTTCACCAACACTCCTTCCAAATTCTTCAAAAACATTGTACACACTTTCCATTAGTCCTTAGATTTGATTATCCATGTAAGATTAGCAAGATCCAAGTGGGTTCTTTCCCAAAAATCAAAAAGAGAGTTTAAGAAAGGGATTTTCCCAAAAATCCTTGGAATGTGTACAATACCTACCTCAAATCGAAGATCCCGGCGAGCTGATCATTAATGCGGGCTCAAAATACCAAAATCCAGCTCCGGTGAAGCTCTATAGTCGATTTCATTTCTTCTTTCTTCTTCCTCCTCCCTTTTCCTTTCTTCTTTCTTTCTCTTTTCTTTACTCTCCCACCGACCAACTATCATTAATGAGGGAAAAGACAATAAATGTTTTCTCTTTTATACTTAGGCCCCCAAAAATATCTTCTAGTCATAGGTGAGTACATCTCAGATGGGCATTCTCAGGTGGGTATTCTCAGGTGAGTATATCTCAGGTGAGTATATCTTAGGTGGGTATATCTCAGGTGAGTATATCTCAGGTGGGTATACCATTCTAGTCAGCCCATTGCTACTGTTCCACTTGGACTTCAATGGGGACAAACTCATACTTATAATTAAATTGCATAGGCACCCAAAATTACTATTAAGTACCCTTACTTCTTGTATATAGCCTCGTGGTGCATGCAAGTGCAAGGCTTGGGTGCACATATTACACTTGGTACCCGCTCGGTCATGTCAGGCCAACCCGAGTTCAAAGTGACTCTTGCTACTATGTTCCGTATGGTACTTGCGTCAGTTCGCTTTGGTTCAGCCCTTACATGATCAAACCAAGTCAATATGGTAATTAGACCGGGTTTAAAAAATAAGGTATCACATATTTTATGTCTTTATTTTCTTTTAACCTGTATGTGATTTTAGGGAAAGATAGATTACCACCAGGTTTTGGCCTGGGAAGGGTGGTCTTGCATTGAATATGGTTTTACAGTTACAGCCAAGGCAATCTTTTTTACTTTCATTAGAAGAAAAAAAACTGTAACACGAAGGAATATGTAAATAGAAGCGAAAGCATGTAACATATCAAGCTATCATGTGAATTGACCAAGATGCATTGGGAAAAATGTAAGCAATTCCAAACAATGGTATGCGCCCATTAGAATATAAAAGCAGGAGATAAATGCTCATTCACTCATATCAGCAAACATCACAAACATATAAAAGAGAGAACATGCTAAAGTAAACAAATGGAAGAGTATAAATCTATAAAACCAGAAGGACCATGAATACCATGGAGCTCGACAATATCGTCTTCATCACGACAGTCCAACTATCTTCTTTGGAATCGGGAGGACGGATCACGAGTTGAGCCGGGGATGGGCTCGTGGATGCTCATCCTAGTAAGCTATGGCCTGTGCTCTCTAGAAAAAAATGGGTCATTTCCCCACAATCTTGATATGCCGTAGGAAAGGAATAGTAGGAAAAAACAGGAGAAGAGAAGGAAAATTGCAAAAATCTGAGGAAGATGATAAAGGAAATAGGATTTTTAAGCCCTAATCTGGCAAGGGAATCCCTAGTTTTGGGGCCGAGAAGAGCAGTTGCAGAGTACGTGAATGAGAGAAGAAGAAAGGAAAGAACATAGTGTGAGACATGTGAGCATAGAACCCGCCACAGTTTTCACCACCAACGTGTCGAACTCCACAGTGATGGTGCAGGAGTTCACCTGGTTCCCCGCGTCACCCTTCTTTCAAAGTAGGCTCGATATCCAAGCATTTCACTTCACCACCATGTGGTCCATTGACATTCATCCTTGGCTTCGTCATCTTCTAGAGGGTCACGCACAGGCCTCCAAAGGAAGTTTGTTGACGATGAAGGCCTCTGCTGAAGGAGGGGTGTTCTTCTAAGAGTCCATTCAGGAGGTGTCTATGTGTAAGGACACGTTCTTTACGATGACTTTTGACAGGGATAACCATGGGGCATGTGTGAGGGGAGGAAGGGGTTTTCTGTGATTAGCAACTAGTTTGCACAACTTGGGAAAAGAAATACCTAGAAAAGACCAAGCCAGTAAAATTCTTAGAAGTCTAACCTCAAGATGGGAATCCAAGGTCACAACTATTTGTTATACTTCTATTTAAGAGAGAGAAAGTGGTAGTATGTACTTTGGAAGATTTATTTTTTTCATGAAAGTATTTGGAAAGATGGGTTTTCAAAAGAATAAAAAAAGAGAGAAAACGACAATAAATTAAGATGAAAATTCCAAAATATGGCAAAAGCATATTGGTCCACAACTGTTAAAAGTATTTCTTCACACAAACTTGAATATGAGTATATCAACAACCGTGTTCCACTATTTCAAGCACCTAAAATTGCAATAATCTTGGAGACTATTAGTTTTATCCGCTTCTACAACTACTTGGCATATCATTGTGATGCTTATGTTTCCAAACAAGCTAAACTTGGGTTAGTTAACTCCGATTCTTCCTTTGTCCTTCTCAGCTACATTCTTCAACTGCATCAACAGTGACGAGGGATTTGATGGTCGACACATATGAAGTCTCTTCTGACAATTATAGACATCATTCAGTCTAATAGCATGTTCATTGAACTCCTCCCTAAAGCATCTGGATCTAGCTCCGTACATAAGGTCCTTTTCAAATAGTAAACAGATCAAACTATTGGGTAATGTAATATCAAAGCAAACAAGATATTCGATAAATAAATAAAAAAATCCTGAAGAATGCTCCCTTTCTTTCATATGACATCATTGAACATAGTAAATTAGTTGAAGAGAAAATTTGCATTTGATGAAAGTCATTTGAGATAGATCTCTAAGAATAAATATGTTGACCAGACAACTATTTGAACATCAATAACTCTAGAAAAATAAAGCGAAAAATATAGTGGGACTACTTGCACCTGCAATATAATCAAACAAATCTCAAATGTAACTTCACAGCCATCAAATTGGTTGGAGTTGTTGGGGTAGTACGGAAATGAAGATAAATCAGAACAAGAAAAACGGAAAGAACTAATGCATTGTGTCGGATCCTATACAAATGCATCTACACTACATACCTGACAGGACACTTACACATCATTAATATCACTCATATTTAGGGGGGAAAATCCAAATTGTGTTCTGTACTTGCCTTACCGCATCAATGGTCTTGATCAAGAAAGCACAAGATCCACATCTTTGGTTGCTCCACACTTCTGGCTACAAATGCTAAATACTGATGGCTCTTCCCATCAAGATAGTCATGAACAGCCTGTATCTGATGCCCTTAAAAATGATGGAAATGATTGGAAAGAATAGATCTTGACCTGCTGCAATATGACAAGATTGGAGAAAACCACCACATGTCAAAGGCTTAAACAATTTAACCAAAGGTGTAAAAAGGTAATATAGGAAGAATGCCAACAGTAAGATGTAAATGCAAAATGATATAATTCAAACTGCAACAAAGATGGTGGTATGATGTTTTGAGCAAAGGATAAATGGGTCCTAATGTTAAATGAAAAAGATCTGATGTATTGGACAAGACCCTAAATTAGCCAAAAATCTCTGATACTAGCATGGTTCACAGGTATCGACCCAGGTCGAAACGAATCCTTAGGGGATTTTAAAAAATCACCTGTTTCGACCTGTTTTCGATCAGGTTTCCCATGTTTCACCCGAAACATGGGAAATTTCGATCTTCTCTTGTGCATTTTTTCTCCCAAGTGTGGGAAACTTGGGAAACAGTGGAGACTTTCATTTTTTGACACTTATTTATACCAAATATCATTTAAAGTAAATGTTTGTTATATTTGTTCTTTCATTTTTTATATTTGTTATTTCATTTATTTAAGATATTATTCATAAATAAGGAAATACCCCCTATTTGAATCCAATAAAAATAGTTTAAAAATCAAATTCCTAAAGGATAAAAAATCAACCCTCAGTCCAAGAACAAAAACTAGATTTTGGTTATAGGGGCGATTTTCAATTTTTAAATGCTGGGGTTTTTCTTAATTATGCAAATTTTATAAATCCTATAATGTTAAAATATTGCTAAAAACCAAAAGTCCGGTAAAATAATCTTTTGTTTTGATATCCCTAAATTATTTTCATTCAGACGATTTTAATAGCATTCACACACTTTAAAATAAGTTTTACTGGAGCATAACTATGTCATTACAACTCAGATTTAAGTAATCTTAGACTTGTTGGAAAGCTGATTTTATATTATACATAATACAAAAAGTCTCATGTAAAAATAAAAACCATTTGACCAGTCAAACTTATTATAGAACAAGAGCATTTCTCTAAATGTTGATTCTTTATAACTTTATGTGACTTAATGTTGATTTTTTATGATTAGATGTGGTTAAATGTTGATTTTAATGACTTGATGTGGCTTAATATTGATTTTTATGATATAAAGTATATATAGCTTACTAAATAATGTTAGAAAAGATAACATGCATACCTTGAGGGTAATGAATCACTACTTGGATGGAACCGCTTAGACACTCTACTTGGAATTAAGTCACTACTTTCAAATGTTGAGTAATTGAGTCACTACTGTTCAGTGTTGATAAATAATTGTTGATGATGTAATATTTTTATCTATTTTGGATCATTTGGATTATGTCTTATGTTTTGATGTAGATTGTAGACTATATATAGTCATTATGTAGTAAAGTTTCAGAATTTAAGCCAACAAGTCAGCGTAATGATTATCAAACCTTTGGTTCACCACACAAGTAAAACTTTATGTGTTTTTTTTATGAAAGTAATGATATAAATGAGTTAGAAATATTTAAAATAGGTTGTACACAAAAAATCAGATAAAAAAAACACTGTTTAGGGGTCGAAACCTAAGTTTCCACCATACCGGGAAAAATTCCCCTATATCCTCGAAATTTCTCAGGTTTTCACCGAAATTTCGATCTCCCCAAAGGTCAAAACCTATAAAAGATCTTCTAACTCAACTGAAAAGCATTTGCTCAAACCAATTTAGTGAGCTTATCAAACTAAACTTGAATTTGAATTAAAAAACTTCCAAAATTTTAAAGCCTAGAAATATGGATTAGACCTCATTAGAAGTTCATAAACAATAAGTAACATCTCTAAATTTTGACTAGGGGATCTGTAGAGCACCTGTAAATTGCTGGTTGAATTCAATTGGGTCTCACGAAAACTATATGCAATTGGCTTGTCAAGGTTTGGAGCTTCTCACACTTCAATACAAAGGGTCACATAAAAAACAGGAATCCCTTCTAGCCATTCTTGTGAGTAATTGAGAAGAAAGGAACAAAGAAGGACCACTCCATCAATTCAAACAATATTCATCATATAAAAGGTTATGCTCTCAGATTGGATCTCCACCAATCAGAGGTTGTGTGCCCCCCCCCCCCCCCTTTTTTGGGGGGGTGAATAAATAATTCATTACGTAAGGAGAAGAAAAAACATACAAGCCCCTAAAGAGGGGAGGGGTAGAAGCAACAAGGAGATCTCAATGAGGATCTAGGGTCCTGATCACAGATCTAGGAAGATCCCAAGATGCTACAATGTGAAGATTTCTTGGGGAAGGGGGACAAGTGGAGGAGACTTTTGAAATCTTGGTTTTGACATCAAAAAAGATGGAGCTCCAAATCTTTCTGAGAGGCTGAGAGTTGGAGGTCCATTTTCTGTGACTCATCTCCATCCAAATTTGGTTGATGGTTGCACAAAAGGCAAGCTTGCCCACAATGTCACAAGTGGTCTTTCCATGAAAGGTCATATCCATCCAAATCCACTCCCTATGGAAAGGGAGAATTCTTCTATTGTTTTGGCCAGCACTTTGAAAGAACTAAAGCCTAGATAGAGGAAGAGATAGGGTAGGCAAAGAAGAGGTGGTTGATGTCTTCCGGTTCAAACCTATAAAGATAGCAAGCAGGGGGGCCGAAATCCTTCTCTGGATGAGGAAAGCTTCTGTGGGAAGGCAATTCGTGAAGACTCTCCAAGCCATGAAGCTTTGCCTAGGGATATGGTGCTTAAAACCAAATGAGCTTATGCCAAGGGGATGGAAGGCCTTGAGATTGTAAAAATTCCCAAGCTACTTTAGCTGAGAAAAGGCCATTCGAGGAGTGGGTCCACAGAAGGGAGTCACTTCTTGGGCGACTAGCAAAAGCAATGACAGGCAAAGCATTCCAAATCTCAACCATCTGAGGAGAAGAATGAGACGGGGGAAAACATGATCCTGAAGATAGAATATTAGCAACCTTGGTGAGCTTTGGCAGCCCAGAACTATAGATGGTCCAGGCACTGAGGATATGGGAAAGCATCCCCATTGGGTGCCAAGGGTCAAGCTAGAGGAGGGTAGAGGAGCCATCTCCAATCCGGGATGAAATAACTTTAGAAGCAATAATTCTGAGAGAGATCATCTTACGCCACACCCAGTAGGGATCCGATGGGATATGCGCACAAACCAGAAAGTGTCCTACTTGAGAATCTTTTAGTAGACCCAATTCACCCAAATTCTTTTCTTCTTAGAGACCACTTGCCAAATCAACTTGAGAGTTCCCGCATAGTTAACATCCTTGATCCTTCTGAAGCCCAACCCTCCTTTTTTTGGAAGGCAAACCGCAACCCAACTAAGTGGCTGGAGGAATCCAAAGGCTTCACACCCTTTCCAGAGGAGGGCAGCAAAAATGGATTCCAGCTTTGAAGAGATGGCTTTAGGCAACCCATAGATTCTAGACTAGTAAATATAGGGGGCTTGGAGAACAGATCTAATAAGCTTAAGACGCCCAACAAATAAAGAAGCCTTCCTTTCCATAGCTGGAGGCGCTTTCTGATCAGATCCAACATAGGGGAGTAGTGGTGATACAGATACAACTACACTTACCTGGTTGGACCAACATGACCGACTGCGGAAGCCAAGGGCCAAGAAGAACTGATCCAGCCCAGGTTTTTGGTCCAACAAGGGTTGGTAGTAGTTTAGTTTAATAATATATATTTTATTTTCTCATGTTTGTTTTGGGATAGGATACATAAGAGAAGTAGGAGTCAGTTTTAGTATTAGAGTCTAAGTAGGAGTCTTATTATTTTCTCTTTATATACTTGCATATACTCAGTGTTGAAAAAAAAAGGGTGAATTTATTTTTGAAATGAAAATTAGTTTGATTTGTGCTTATGAGCGTGTGTTTCCCCTTTCTCCCCTTCCTATTCTGATTTTCCCCCTCTTCACTAAGGTCTCTCCATCAATTTGTTATCAAAGCCGAAGGATCCCATCCTCACTTTGACTTTACTCAAACACAACTCCCTTCCACCTCCCATAACCACCAAGTCCCTTCGATTCTGCCCTACCATACCCCATCGCCCTTCTCTCCCCATTCCCTTCCCCATTCTCTGTTTTGGCTCTACCAAGACTAAATCAAAAAAAAAAAAAAAAAAACC
>NC_056567.1:16290939-16356454 GCF_013358625.1 Macadamia integrifolia
GTTTTGATGTGTCCTTTTTTTAAGGCACACCCTTTTTTCCTTCCCATGCATCCCAGCCCGGGACTGAGTGGACTTCTCGAGCTCCACGTCCTATCCCTACACTCATTCCTTTCCCTAATACCCCTAGTGCCAGTGTCCCACCTCCTCTACAGGTTTATCAGTGTCGGAAGTAGCCTCGAAAGCCCAGTGGTGATACTATTACTCTAGTTGATTCCCTACCTCCATTGCTGCCCTCCTCTGGTGAAGCTCCAATCCCTCCTGTCCCAAATGACTTACCAATTGCTCATCGTAAAGGTACATGCACTTGCACTAAAAATTTTTTGGCTATGTATCTGTTTGAGATTTAAAATGTAACTGCAAGCATACGGATCAGTGTAGCTATGGGTTGAACACAGGGAGAGCAACCACTTTATTTTTTTATCTCTTTTAATAATGCGAAAGTGAACCGATTAATAGTTGTGATCTAATTCTAATTACCGTCCTAAACATATGTATCTAAAATAACGTCCTAACCATTCGTCATCTAAGAATTTAAAGACGCAAGCCACGCAATTAAAATTAAATAAATAAATAACTAAAAATAAACAACCCACGCAATTAAAAAAATAATAATAATAAATAAATAAAGGAAAAAATGCTGAAATAAAAATAAAGTAAAAGAAAGAGGATGAAGCTAGAGAGAGACTCACAAGTAGGTTTCTCTACTTAGCCCGAGGGATGCATCATAATATGAGCTTCCCTACTTGACCAGAGAGTCACTCTTACAAGGGTTACTCTACTTGGCTTTAGGGAAAGGGAGACAATTAAAATAAAAGCAATAAATTGATGGTTCTATGGCTAGGAGGGGCAAAGCCAACACATACACTAGCCATGAACCTTGGGGGAAAGGGATAACAATAATGTAACGACTGAAAATAAAAATCCTAAATTAAGAAAGAAATGGTAGTCAGAAGAGGGAATGAGAGGGGGGAGAGAAGACTACTGAAGGAACCTACTTACTTGAATCAATGCTTGAACTTGAAAAAAAAAATTTGCTCCACGGCTCGTGATCTTGTCACCTAGATCTAAGCCTAGAACTATAACTTAAAAAATTACAATTCAATTGCATAAATCATAAACATAAAAAGGCTGAATAAAAATAAAAGAGTACTTGCATTAATTGACATAAAAAAACTATTACAAAAGTGATTAAAGCAAAAATAGAGAAGAACTAGAACTAAAGAGAGAGCAAGAGAAAGAGAGAGCAACTAAAAAAAAACTAGAAGAAGAATGAATTGTGCCTCTTCCTCTTACATGAGTTGTATTTATAGGGAATGGAGAGGTAGGGTAACAATTTTCTCTTTCTTAAAAGAGAGAAACCCACAATTGATTGTGAGATCTTTTGAGTCCAAAAGTGCTAAGGTGGAGGAGAGAGAAGAGAGAAATAAATTTCCTATAATTTTTTTTTGCTTATTTTCTTTCCTTTTTTTTTCCTAATTTTTTTTTCTTCTTTTTCTCTCTCCTAGGGACGATTTTCTTCTTCTTTGTGTGATTTGAACAATATTTGGTGATGATGTGGAGGAGAGAGAAGATTTGGACAATTTTTGGTTCTCCCCTTTTTTTCTCTTTCCTTTTTTTTCTTCTCTTCTTGCTTCCACGATTTTGCTTTCCTTTTTTTTTTTCTTTTTCTTCTCTTCTTGCTTCCACGATTTTGCTTGCTTCTAACTTGATGTGGAAATCCCCTCCATGCCCTTAGTGCTTTAAGTGAGTGAAAAGCAGGAAATCTTCAACAAATTCTCTAAAAAAAACAACCATGAGATTCGAACTTGAGACCTTTTGGTGAGCAAGGGAATTTTGTACACCATAGCTCACCAACTAAGCTAGGTAGTTGTTGTTACCAAAAACAAATCTTTAATCACTTAAGGATGTGGTCCATCGATCCTTGTTGGCATTTGGAGTATTCCTTGTACCTCTGGGACAATTGCAAACGGGCTGGTTCTGCATCTCGATTTAGTTCTGATCCATTATTCTTTTTCTGGCCCGAAAAGAATAATCATTTGTACGGGTGACCAAAGGAATGTGTACTTTTAATTGAACATGTCCATCTTGCTCAGAATTTCGTCCTCTTCGTAACCATGAAAAGAAATAGGACCTCTTTACGTGTAAAATTGAAGATATAGTGCCCGATAGTCCTTAAGGCCTTGAAAATATAAAACCTGCAAAAAGAGAGTAAAACCCAAGGTAGCTCCATTCTAAATATGTAAAATGCATGTTTTACTACCCTAGATTTCACATATAAATGTGCTCATCATATATACATAAGAATTACAATTTAAACATCCAGAGTACAAAAGGGATAACATCATAAAATAATTAAAAAGAATCCCGGTTTGGTATCAATGTTGCTGTCCTACAACACAACTCTTGCACGGGCACTCGGCCCCATGCCCAAGATCTTCTTGGACCCACCAGTCTTCAACTGGGAACTCCACAGTGGGTCTTGGCTCTAGCTCCTTAGTCGGGTAATCTGAAAGATCATCTAAAAGTGGTATACACATGGGATGAGCTCACTAGCACAGTAAATGAAAAGAAAGACCAATTAATCATTCAAAATACAAATGCACCTATATATATATATATATATATGCAAGTCCATTTTTATTATCTTAAACCACCTAAACATCACATCTAAGTCATAGTTCATGTGCTACTTGCAACCACAGTGCGCGTATGCCCCAGGTAAGAGCCACGAACCCCATCCCGCGATACACCCATAGGGTTGCCGGAGAAGGCCAGCCATAGGTACCAGAAAAGTAAATTGGCCTTGCCTTACATTAAATTAAAATGGGTCCTTCCCTGCATTAATTTAAAAGTAGTACGATTTTCCCTCTTGTTATATCACCAAAGTTATCGACGTCATAGTGATCGGCTGGGCATACTTCTAACCTCCACCATTGGTATACAATCTCGTGCTTTCCCCCAGTAACATACCCAACACCTAAACCCCTGCTGGGAAGGGTCGTCTGTTATAACTGCGCCATAAAATTTTCCATTTTAAATGTACAGATGGGGCACCGGAGGACACCAGTACCAATGAATACTGGGTAGTAGCCGTGTTTTGCTAGGAAGGGAAGGATGACCCCACTTACATCTGCTACTCATGCCTCAAAAATTGGAAGGGTTTTTGAGCGCAGAAGAAAAGGTTAGTCAAGCCATCACATTTCCCAGGAAAATTCCCCAGCCTTATTAGCAAAATATATAAGGTGGGGCCCACACACTTGAAACACCTTCGGAAGGCCCCACTCAAATTAAGGATCCATTTCCACACAAGGGGGGCCATTTTAGCCTTGGTCAAAATTGGATTATTTTGCCATAAGGCCCGACCCCTTGTAGGTATAAACCAAGAGGTGACGAGACGACGTGGCGCAAGGCCATCGGCTGTCCATCATCACCTAAGACACCAGGTGAGGGGATTTGTGTGATTTTATTATATAAAATTTTTATGTTACGATACATATGTTTATGAGCATGTTAATTGCATATTATAAGCTTATTACTTGTGTTGGATGTGTATGTCGCATAATGATATGAGTTGTGAATTGAGTGTGTGTGTGTGTGTGACTAAGATGCAAGGTAGCCAAAGGTTGGGTTCTGGCACTGCATGCCTAGGGTGAATGTGTGTGCATGTGTGTTTGAATGTGTGTTGGAGAGATTATGGTGCAGGATGGCCGAAGGTTGGTTCCGGCACCGCACGCCCATGGTGTGTGAGTGTGGGGTACAGGGTAGCCGAAGGTTGGTTCCAGCATTGTATGCCCACGGGGTGTGTGAGTGTGATTGTAATGTGGCGTGGCATGTTAGAATGCATTGGGCTAGGATAACTACCTGGGTACTACAACCCTTGCCAATAGGGGTTTACATATTGGCTAATCCTACCGTTCGACGGTTCAAAGTTGGGGACGATTTTTGGTGACTGAGGTGCATAGATGCCAACGTCATGACAAACCCACACACAATGTTGGATTCGGTGGTGGGTATGCCCTACATGCGATGTTGGATTCGATGTAGTGGTATTATGGGGGATTATTAATAGGGGCTTACTGGGTATCGAAGAAACCATGTAGGGACCAGTATGCTCCTGACTCGTAACTAGCTTGTATCCTTGGGGATCGATAACAAACATTCATGACTGAGGATACCACCTATGTTGTAGTAGCACTAATACCCACTTTGGACTTAGAATCTATTGATTAGGTTTGTTTGCTAATAATCCAGATCATGGCATTGCATTCATATAAATGTATTCATATTGGTTTGGTTGGGAATTTATATTATTTTATTTCATGATTTGTTGTGGATGTTTGTGTGCACCCCTCATTGGGCTTCATGGAAGCTCACCCATGTTGTTGCCCCCTTTTTAGATGTAGATCCAGGGAATCCTTCAGAGACTGTGGCTGAGGAGCTGGCCCTCTACAGAGGTGACCTTTGTGATGAGGAGCTGGTCATACACGAGGATGGTTGTGTATATGATGATTGTGCTTTTGAAGCATGCTAAGGATGACAGTATTATCTTCCCTTTTGATCCTTTTGTTTACATATCAAATGTAGCCCTAAGAGCATAACTATAATTAATATTCTGCTACAAAAAATTTTTGTTAAATATGACAAATACTATTAGACTCCACTAGTCATGTATATTTAATTCTTATTATTATTTTGTGATCTAGAATCATTTCATAATTTTATACACTTAAAGTACTGCATCGTAGATCCTGGATGGATTATGAACACTTGTGGGTGTCCATGTCACTAGGCTTCAGGTGAGTGGAGGTGGGGTGTAACATCATAGCACAAGGATATGTCATTCCTAACCACATGCTCATATATGAGATAGGATGACCGCATAGTGCCACCGCATCCCATTCCACGGGCCACCAATTCATTCGTGTCCAAGCCGACTACAGCATCTATTCTAGCAGTGTGTCATGTTCAATAATTTAAAGTCATCCATCTTATAACTCAAATCAAGAGTAAGCATTTAACAATTAAAGATATTAGCATATCAAGTCATGAATGATTTTCATAATGCACACATCAATGCATGCAAATGGCATTTGAGAATAACTAGGCTACACACAATAATGAAATGATGACATGGCTAGTTTGCAACAATAATGGAATGAATGAAAAAATGTTCCAAAAATAAAGTCAATGTCCTCTCCCCACTTACCTAGTTGTGTACGAAGTTCACCCTTGGTACGAGGAAGATCTGGCATTCGATGATATGAACTTCTAATACAACCTATCATAAAAGAGGTTGAGCTTAATATCTTCACTTTAGGCTCATAACCAATGGGGTACGATGATCCCAACGTATTTAGAATCATGAAAGCAAATTGCTCAACCAATTTGGGCTCAATCGGAACCCATAGGGTCGGATTGGTAGGTCAAGCGATGGGCCAGGCACCCACCAGTTCCTGTTTGCATGTCGATATAGGGATACTGCCTGGACCGACGAGTCAGGTGCCCACTGGTCCTTGCTCGTCGCTTGACCTAAGGGCTCTGCCTGGATCGACAGGCTCAGATTGGTGGGTCCATCCACTTTCAGGGCACCCAACAATCAAAACCAAAATTTTTCTGTTCACTTCCATTGTTTATCCCACCTTGGAGAAACCACCACAGGTCGACTCGACCGCATTTTTCACAAATCTAAGGTTCCATATCATGATTCCAATATAGATCTAGGATCGATTCAAAGTTCCAAGCTTGGGTTTTATCACTTTGCTCAAGAACACTTCAAAAACATCAAATCTTCTCTTTAGCTCAAGAGATCTACAAATGCTTCACAAATCTTACAAGTTCTTCCTCTAAATCCTTCATAAACAACATGTAGGTCCTTAATTAAACCTTTGATTCACATTCTCAAGAGAGATTAACAAGATCTAAAGGATTCCTACCCAAATCATATGATTTCACTTAGGGTTTCATGAGGGTTTAAGAAATACAGTCTTTACTCACCTCAAATTGTAGATCACGAGATGAAGATCACTAATCCAGTGTCGGATTCAAAGGATCTGACCCCGATAATGCTCAATAATCATCTTTTTCCCCATTTTCTTCCTTCTTCTTCCCTTCTCTGTCTTCTTTTTCTCCCTCTTCTTTACTTTTCTCACCCATCGTGTAAAACAATAACTGAGGGTGAAGAAAAGTAATAAATGTTATTTATACTTGGGTCAAAATATCTAGGGACCAGAGTGGTAGGTCACACTGGTGGGTCTAACCCATCTATGACCACCCACCAATCAGCCAAAACTTAGCCGAATCATTGGGATTTTTGACAGGGATCGACCTTGATATGTATTTCTCTCTCGGTAATTGGTTAATATGCGCACTTAATAAATAATATGACCACGTACCTTTATTATGTGAACATGGCCCGGTGATATGTGCAAGTGCACAGCTTGGGCATACGAACTTCACTAGGCACTGACTCCAACTCATTTGGCCAACTTGAGTTTAGAGTCACCCTTGCCATCATGTTTCATAAGGTACTCGCCTCAACTCACTCGGGTTCAGGTCCTACAAGACCAAATCGAACCAACCGGGAAATTAGACCGGGTTTAGAGAGTAGGGTATCACATTACCCCCCCCCTTTTCAAAACTTTTGTCCTCGAAATTATAGTACCTTGTAGTCAGAAAAGATGAGGATACTCAGATTGGATGTCATCTTCTTTCTCCCAAGATGCTTCTTCAAGTGAATGATTGGCCCATCGAGCCTTCACAAAAGCGATGGAGAAGAGTCTTTATTTTTTGGTCTAGGATTTCAGCAGGCTATTCCTCGTAGGTCATATCAGCTTCTAAATATTTAGGTCCCATGGACAGCACATGTAATGGATCATGGACGTACCACTTCAGCATAGACACATAGAACACATTGTGAACATTGCTGAGGGAAGGTGGAAGAGCAAACATATATGCTACGGAGGCAACTCGAGCCAAGATTTCAGATGGGTTAATGTTCCTCGTACTTAGTTTTCCTTCCTATGGAATCTATGCAACCCTTTGGTAGGAGAGATTTTGAGGAACACTTTCTCCCCCTCTTAGAATTCAATGTCTTTCCTGCGGTTGTCTATGTAGCTCTTTTGGAGTGATTGTGCTGACTTAATCCTTTCTCGAATGACATCGACCTTGTCACACGTTATCTGTATCATTTCTGGTCCAATCATCCATCGCTCACCAACTTTCTCCCAATATAGAGGCATTCTGCACTTTCTGCAATATAATGCCTCATATAGAGCCATCCCAATTGTGGTTTGATAGCTATTATTATAGGCAAACTCCATAAGAGGTAGGTATTCTTCCCAACTGCCACACATTTCTATTGCACAGGCCTTAAGCATGTCTTCCAGTATTTGTATGGTTCGTTCTGATTGCCCATCGATCTAAGGATGGAAATAGTACTCAGATTCCCTTGTGTCCCCAATGCTTGCTAGATACTCTTCTAGAATCTAGATGTGAATCTATGGTCTCTATCTGACACAATGCTTATTGGTATTCCATGTAAACAGACTATGTTATTCATATAGAGTTGGGCTAACTTGTCCATGGAGTAATTGGTTCTGATCGAGATAAAATTAGCAGTCTTGGTAAGCCTATCAACTACCACCCAAATTGCATCCATTCCCTTGGGTGTATGGTGTAGCCATGTGACAAAGTCCATGGTGATCCTATCCCACTTCCACTCTAGTACAGGGAGTGGTTGAAGAGTGCCATACAGTCGATGTCGTTCCACCTTGACTTTCTGACACACAAGACACTGTGTTACATACAAGGCAATAGTGGTCTTCATTACTGGCCAACAATAGCTTTGTTTAAGATCTTTGTAAATCTTTGTACTTCTGAGATGAAGTGAATATTCTAAATTATGTGCCTCCTTCACAATCTTGTCCTGTGTCTCCATGTATCGGGCACACACAACCAGTCCCGAAATAGTAATGCCCCATCATTAGCTATTGTGAAACCAGGGTCATTCATTGTCTACTCTTGAATTTTTAGCTTGATCCTTTGCAGCTCCATATCCAAATATTGTTTCGCTATCACCTCTTGTCTGACAGATGGATGTACCTGTAAGGCTGTCAAGGATATAGTCAAATGCTTAACATCATCTGGTTGATGTTGAAGGTCTAAGTTGGCTCCTTCGTATAGAAGGATTTCATCCATCAATATCAACTCTTGTATCAATTGTGGCCTTACAGCTAAGTACGAAAGTGATACAGTCTAAGCCTTCTGACTTAGAGCATCAACCACCACATTAGCCTTACCCGAGTGATACTGAAAATCACAATCATAGTCCTTTATAAGCTCAAGCCATCTTCTCGGCCTCATATTTAAATCTCGTTGGGTGAAGAAGTACTTAAGGCTTTTGTGATCATTGTATATCTCACACTTCTCCCCATACAAATAATGATGTCAGATCTTCAAAGCAAATATGACTGCTGCCAATTCTAAATCATGAGTGGAGTAATTCTTCTCATACTCCTTAAGTTGCCTGGATGCAAATGCTACCACCCTGCTATTTTGTATGAGAACACAGCTCAACCCGATCTTGGATGCATTGGTATAGATTTTCATCCCACCTGTACCATTTGGAATGGTCAATATAAGAGCTGACACAAACCACTTCTTCAACTCTTAGAAGCTGTTTTCACATTCTTCTGACCACTCAAACTTTACACCTTTCCTGGTCAACTTAGTCATTGGCACCGAAATTCAAGAAAAATTTTCGATGAAGCACCGGTAGTAGCCTACTAAGCCCAAGAAGCTTCTGATCTCTGTTACATTCTTGGGTGCCTCCCACTCTATGATAGCTTTCACTTTATCTAGGTCCACTTCGATCCCATTCTTAGACACCACATGTCCTAGGAATCCTACTTGCTTGAGCCAAAATTCACATTTCCTAAATTTGGCATATAATTGCTACTCTCTTAGTCTCTATAGTACTATTCTAAGGTGTTTTACATGTTCTTCTTCTGACTTTGAGTAAATTAAGATGTCATCATTGAAAATGATGACCCACTTATCAAGAACATCGTGAAATACTCGATTCATTAAATCCATAAAAGTAGCCAGTGCATTAGTTAGCCCGAAAGACAGCACTAAGAATTCATAATGACCATATAGGGTTCCAAAAGTTGTCTTTGGTATGTCACTGCTCTTAATTTTGAGTTGGTAGTAACCTGATCTAAGATCAATCTTTGAAAACACTTTAGCACCTTGCAGTTGATCAAATAGGTTGTTGATGCATGGCAATGGATACCAGTTCTTAATGGCCAACTTATTCAGTTCCCGGTAATCGATGCATATACGCAGACTACCATCCTTCTTCTTGACAAATAAGAATGGTGCACCCCAAGGTGAGACACTTGGGCGTATAAACCCCTTTTTCAACAAATCTTGCAACTATATCTGTAGCTTTTTTAATTCGACTTATGCCATTCTATACGGAGCTTTAGACACTAGGGCAACTCCAGAAATCAGATCAATGGCAAACTCCAGCTCTCTGTTAGGCAGTAGCTGGGTAGATCATCTGGGAAGACATCAGGGAATTTCTTGAATACCTCTAATTCCTCCAGTGGTGTAATTTTCACATCCACATCTAGTACTAATGCAAGGTAGCTCTGACATCAATCTTGTAGTAACTTCATCGCCTACAATGCAGAGATGATGGTCTTTCTAGATCCCCTTTACCTTTCAACTTGATACACAAGCTCTACTCCTTCGTCATCCTTCAACTTAACTTGTTTCTCAGCACACATCAAATTTGCTCGATGAGCTAACAACCAATCCATGCCCAGAATGACGTCAAAATTCCGCAAGTTGAATTTGATAAGCTGGGCATCCAACTTCTTTCCATTAATCTCAACTGAACACAACCCACGCACTTCTTTCAACTATTCTACCATGCCTGTTGGTGTGCTAACCACTAACTTGCATTCTAAGGTCTCAGATGGCACATTAAGTTTCTTAGAAAATCTCTTAGACACAAATGAATGCAAAGCCCCAGAGTCGAACAAGACATATGCAGGTATACCTGATACAGATAAGACACCTATCATTGCATTGCATATAAGTATAACAGGTTACTCAAAATTTATCACCAAAATCTTTTAATTTAAAGTATACCTGCTACTACTTCAGTACTGGCTTCGACCTCCTCAGCTGTTAAGGCATACATCCTTCCCTAAGGCTAGTTTCCCTGAGTCAATGCAGGTCTATAGACAGGGGGCCAATTAGGTGGTGCCACTGTTGGTTACCAGTAATCCTTGGCGAAGTACCCGCACGAATGATAATTATAGCATCGATTTAGTGCTGCCTAAACTAGAGTGGGAGCTCTCTGTACTGATTCTGGTGCAGCTAGAGGACAAGGGGGTCACGGGGCCATAGGAACCACACTAGTGTTAAGGCGGAAAGATGTAGTGCCCGATCCACTAGCGGGTCGGGAAGGACAACCCGATGGCCTGTAAGGCTATAGATAAGAGGGACCATAAGAGTATGACCCATGAAAGCTCTTGCTCAGGCTACCTGAATTAGCATATGGGTTTGCCCTCTTTCACAGTCCCGGTGTAAGGGGTGGCTCTCCCATTTGCTTATCTTCCATTGTCTTGGCATTTTGCACAATTTGTGGATAATCAGTTAAGCCTAACACCTCCAACACTGTACCAATAGATGTCTTCAACCCCTTTAGAAATTTCTGGGCTTTTTCTTTAGCCAACTTCATATGGCAAGGAGCAACATAGAATAAACTTTCAAACCGCTGCTGATACTCCAGAGCAGTTTTGCTTCCTTGAGTTAGTGCCATAAACTCCGCCTCTTTGCGGTCTCTGAAGCTCTTTGGATAATAATTTGATAAGAACAACTCCTTGAATTTTTCCTAAGTAGGCTCTGAGTGAGTTTCCATCAATATAGGCATGGAAGCTTTCCACCAAGAATCAGCTTCATTTCTAAGTTGCAACTAAGGGTGTAATCAGTTCAGTTTTGACTATTCTGTTCGGTTTCGATTTAGTTCCAAATGATAATAAGGTGGACCATAATCGAACCAAGAATTGACTAGATTTCATATTTAGATACTCAAACTGATTCAATTCGGCTCGGTTTGGTTTCGATTCCAATTCGATTCTTATATGCAGTTTTAATTCGATTTTATACCTCAAATTTAATTCGGTTATGAAAACGGTTCCACTTTTGAACCATGACTGTGATAGACCAAAGGCCATAAGGGGCCCAAGTTATGGGCCTTATAGCCATTGCTAACTCCAAAATTATCTTAGCTTGTAAATATGTGATGATAAATTACAAAAAACACTTGCCACATCAAAAAAAGAGTTTGCAAAAAACACTCTTGAATGATAAGAGAAAATTTGGTTTGGTTTCGGTTCGAACCGATGATTCTGACACCCTAAACCGAAATCAAGCCGAACCAAATAGCATACTCACATATTCAAACCGAATTTGAACTGAATAAATTCGATTCGGTTTTGGTCCGGTTAATTCAGCTTGGTTTCGATTTTGGTATTTGGTTTCGGTTTGAAATTGACACCCATAGTTGCGACCCTGCATAGATAAGCTTTTATGTCTCTGTGCACTCTACAATATCAAATACTTTCTCTAGTTCTTGGATCCATCGATCCAGCTCCAATGGGTCATTACCCACCTTGGAGAAGATGGGTGGCATGTAATTCTTAAAAGACTCCACCACCTCTGCTGTAGTGGTAGATGGTGGATGATAAGGTGGATAAGCCGGATAGTATGGGTAGGGTGGAGGCATCATGAATGGTGGAGTACCATATGGTGGAATCGGAGGGGTACTTCCCAGTTGATCTTAAGGTATAACCCCAGGCGGTGTTCCTCCGAATTGCACTCCAATACCTAACCCTACGGGAGGGGTCCTGTGTAGTAAACCCTCTAGGAGGCTGACCCTGTAGAGTAGGGTTCAAGTATTGTTGCTGCAGAAAAGCCCGTTGCGACTATTGTATAAGGGTCGCCACATCACCATTAGTGATGACATATGGGGGACCCAGAATTTCATTCACGGGTGGGTTACCCTAAACTTCCTCCGGATCATGATCCACTTGTGGTTGTGGATGTGAGGATTGCCCCACGGGTCGAGGTCCACAAAAAATGGGTGGTCAACCATGAGAGGTACCATGGGCACGACCACTGGATTTGGTGCGTACCATGGTGTTTTGTACCTGGATTATTCCAAAATGTAAGCATTGATTGATTGCCACAACATTTGTATATATATTCACAATCAATTGCATTTTTATATCATAGGTTACATTGATGCACCACACCACATGATCAAATGCACCCGTAACTATTTATTCAATACATAGTTTGGTCTCACAATGATGCTTAACTACGCAGAAAAACACCCCTATTAGTGTATAATTGGGGCCCACAAGGCACGGAATACAAAAAATTCCAAACTCAGGTCTTTCTAGGCCTTGATACCCAAACCGACGGCCAAAACTGATGGGCAAGGTCAAGCTAGGGCCCTCCAGTCGCGACCGAGAGACCTAAAAGGGGTTTTAAAACCCTTATTTTTCCCACTCTTTCCTTTATTCTCTCCAAACTTAGAGCTAGGGCGATTTGAGGGTCCGTTCCAATGCTTCAACTCGCAATCTCACTCACAAAGCGGCGTTCATCTCTTCTTCATCTTCTCAAATACTCAAGTAAGTTCCCTTTTCTCTATTTTCTCTTTGTGAATGATGTTTTTCGGTATTCTTTCATTATAGAAACTCATAATCTCATCATATACTTCATTTGCTCCATGAAATATTGTTTTCTTGATAATGTGATGATTCATTCATGCTTCCCATGATTTGTTGGCCTTGATTGACCGATTTATAGATAGAAATCTCAAATTCTTTGCCCTAGTTTCTCTGTTTTAGGGTTTCCTTCACATTTTTCTTCTTTATTGCAAATTGATGGTTACCATGCTATTTTTCACTCTCAATGCACACATATATTAGTAGAGAAGTCATTTCCATTCGTGTATGCATGGGTTTTTCTTCCTTTTGATACACATTTACCCCTTTATGGTCAAAATCCTTGGAATTTGGGGGTTTTCTTCATTTTTTTTTCTTATGAATGACAATGCCACTATGTCCATCCTCTATCACTTACCTTTTAAATAATTTGATTCATTCTTTTGTAGGCATATACTCATTTTCCGCTATGATTGGCTCATGTCCGCTCAATGTATAACTTCCATTTTCTTCAAGTTACTGTATCAAGGTTTCCATCCCCATTTTCCAATTTGTTTTGACCTCTAGTCATGATTTTGCTTATTGTTTCCCATTCGACTACATTTGGCATTAAGTAAGTTCTCACACCCATACACTTCCTTAGTACATATTCTTTTATTTCTTTCTAAGTTCATCCCTTAATATCATTGCATGTTGATATTTGTACATGCACTTTGGGGTCCTTTCATTCATGTCACTTCTCATAGGGTTCATTTCACCCCCCCCCTTTTATAACATTGCTTATCCCATTATCTTCATACTCTTTTGTTCATTTAAACTTACACATCTCCTTGGTGCTTTCAGAAAGTCATCCAGGAAGGACAAGAAGGCAGCCTCCTCCTCCAAAAGGAGGAAGACCATTGCATCCCGAGGGAGGAATTTAACCCCTAGTTCCTCTTCATCGGGGGTCCGACCCGTAAGGGGCCCCTTTGTCGATCCGACAGACTTTGATGAGAGTTTATTCCACAGCCCCGAGACAACCGTGGCCTTGTCCATCTTCTCTAAAAGGTCAGTCATGATGGAAAATTCCGTGGTGACTAAGGATTTTATAGCTTATCAGATGATGGAGAAATTCACAGCCCTGGGTTGGCAATCCATGCACCATGCCGATAGTCCATGCTAAGAGGACCTTATCCGATACTTTTATTGCAACTTGGAGGCCTCCTATGAGAATGGGGAGTACTCTCTCACCAGTTTGGTGAAGGGAGTAAACATCGTCCTGACTATGGATCTATTGGCAGGAATCTTGGGTATCTCAGCTAAGGGTGCCCATTTCTACAATCCCCCAAGGATCAAGGCTATGGGGTCAGACTTGAGTGTTGAGATGCAAGAAGGCATCTATGAGACTATTTGTGTCCGAGACAGCCTATGATGCAGACGCTCTTGTGTTTTCCTGCTTGGCCCAGTATAACATGCTCCCTAGAGCAGGTCACAAGAACCAGGTAAGTTTCATGACCGCCTACATAGCCTACTGCATTTTTGTGGCCTTGGAAGAGGGTGCTCCCTAACTTTGCCTCCCCTACGTTATGATGAAAACCATGGAGTATCACATTGCTCACCCCAATGATTCTGATTTCCCCTATAGAAGATCACTCACCAAGGTCTTCGAGTACTTCCAGGTGGATTTGTTGGGTGAGAAGGGAAAGTATCCAGGAGACAAGTTCACTAGAGAGAACTTAAGGAGGATGGGGTTTCCAGTGTCGATGGCTGCACCATAGGAGGAGAAAGAACAAGGGCCAGTGGACATGGAGGGAGAGTATGTTAATGAGGAGGATGAGGACTATATTCCTCATCCAGATGAGGACTATATTCCTCATCCAGATGAGGAGGAGATTGATGAGAATGAGATCCTCGAGGAGGAGCCCTTAAAGTCTCAAGCTGCTGATCCGCATTTAGAGCTCCACCACCTTCAGGTGAGGCTTTTGATTTTCAAAAATTGATGGCTAGTATTAGTGCCCTGAAAAAGGGGCAAGATAATATTTCGAAGCACGTTGAGGAGAGTGTCGCCCAGGTTGGGGAGGTTGGAGACGGATTTCCAGATCCTAGCAGAGGACTTGGATAATGTTTCCAAGGGTATCACCACTGGTTTCTGTCGAGTGCAAAGGGAGGTGGTCCTGATAAATGACTAGCTAGACTTTTATGACTACCAATTTCATTGCAAATTACGGCCCAAGCGGGGAAGTTTATCCACCGCTCCCAATGACGATTGATGAAGCGACAGATCCTCCTCTACTTTCCTCCTTTCTGGCCTTATCTCTCTTTTCTCTTTCTCTATCTGATGATAATGATTCTATGGTGGTTGTAATTTGGGTACATTTCTATGGTTGGGGACTTGGAAAGGTATTTATGTGGATATTTGAAATTCTGGGATAAGTTTTATTAGCTTTGATTTATTGTTTGTGGTTTGGTGGTGAAAGTGTTTGTTACCCTTCTTTTGTGATTATATTTTTGTATGTGATTATCAAATGACTTTTTCTATAAAAAAATTGGAATTTCAATATAGCGCCATTATGCTGCCCAAATTTTGTCAAAATTTTAATCATGGTTTATGGAATTGGTCAGTTGATTCTTTGTTAATCTATTTAAGTTCTACCTCTCATGCATGCAATAGAATGCAAGAATGTAGACTTTTCATCTTATTACATGTTTTAGTTCTTTAAAGCTTTTATATTTACCCAACCCCGAAGTCCTATTATAGATTCTATGGGATCTAACTTGTATGTTGTGAGTGGTAGAGCATCACACTCTGATACCACCGCTGTCACATCCCGTTCTCACAAAACTGGATCGGTGACTGAGTTAACACCTGTTAACCCGAAACCTGTCAGGATCATATGATACAATAACCACTACACAGCATACCCACAACTAAAGAAATCAATTTTTATATTTCAGCGAAAGTCTTACAAGTATATACATGTAAATACCCCAATACTCTTGATACTCAAATTGTATTACATAGTACATATACATGTGGGCCCGTAGGCGTGATATATAAATAAGAATTACAACTTAAACATCCAAAGTAAAAAATGGATAGCATCATAAAATAATCAAAAGAATCCTGGATTGGTATCAGTGTTGCTGTTCCACAACACAACTCTCACAAGGGCACTCGGCCCTGTGCCCAAGATCTTCTAAGACCCACTAGTCTTCAACTGAGAACTTTATAGTGGATCCTGCCTCTAACTCCTCAGCCAGGTAACCTACAAGATCATCTAAAAGTGGTGTACACGTGGGACGAGCTCACTAGCCCAGTAAGTGAAAAGAAAGACCAAGCAATCATTCGCAATACAAATGCATTGATATGTATGCAAGTCCCTTTTTATTATCTTAAACCACCTAAACATCACATCTAAGTCATAGGTCATGTGCTACTCACAACCACAGTGTGTTTATGCCCCTGGTATGAGCCGCGAATCCCATCCCATGATACGCCCATGGGTTGCCGAAGAATGCCAGCCGTGGGTACCAAAAAAGTTAATGGGCCTTGCCCTGCATTAAAGTAAAATGGTCCTTACCCTGAATTAAAATAAAATGGGCATTGCTCTATATTAATTTAAAAGCAGTACGATTAGCCCTCTTGTTATATCACCAAAGTTGCCAACCTTCCTAGTGATCGGCCGGGCATACTTCTAACTGCCATCATTGGTACACGACCTCAAGCTTCCCCCAAGTGATATACCCAACACCTAAACCCCTGCTGAGAAGGGTCATAGCACAGGGATATGTCATTCCTAACCGCATGCTTCTATATAAGATAGTACAACTGCATAGTACCACCGCGTCCCATTCCACGGGCCACCAATGCATTTGTGTCCAAGTCGTTTACGGCTTCTAATCTAGCAATACGTCATGTTCAATAATTTAAAGTCATCCATCTCACAACTCAAAGCAAAAGTAAGCATTTAACAATTAAAGATATCAGCATATCAAGTCATAAATGATTTTCATAATGCATACATCAATGCATGCAAATAGCATTCGAGAAGGACTAGGCTACACACAATAATGAAATGATGATATGGATAGTCTACAAAAATAATGGAATGAATGCAAAAAAACTCTAAAAATAAAGTCAATGTCCTCTCCCCACTTACCTAGTTGTGTACGAAGTTCACCCTTGGTATGAGGAAGATCCGGTGTTCGATGACATAAATTTCTAGCACAACCTATCATAAAAGAGGTTAAGCTTAATATCTTCACTTTAGGCTCATAACCAATGGAGTACGATGATCCCAACATATTAGAATCATGAAAGTAGGTTGCCCGACCAATTTGGGCCCAATCGGAACCCATTGGGTCAAATTGGTAGGTTAAGTGGCGGGCCAGGCACCCACCAGTCCCTACTCACCTATAAATCTAGGGACACTGCCTGGATCGACAGGCCAGGAGCGGTGGGCCAGGTGCCCACTGGTCCTTGCTAGCCGATCGGCCCAGAGGCCTTGCCTGGACCGACGGGCCAGGAGCGGCAGGCCAGGTGCCCACCGTTCCTTGCTCGTCGCTTGACCCAAGGGCTCTGCTTGGACCGACGGGCTCAGATTGGTGGGTCCATCCACTTTTAGGGCACCCATCAATCAGAACCAAAATTTTACTGTTCACTTTCATTCTTCATCCCACCTTGGGGAAACCACCATGGGTCGATTCAATCGCATTTTCTACAAATCTAAGGTTACATACCATGATTCCAACATAGATCTAGGATCGATTCAAAGTTCCAAGCTTGGGTTTTACTTCTTTGCTCAAGAACACTTCAAAAACCTCAAATCTTCTCTTTAGCTCAAGAGATCAACAAATGCTTCACAAATCTTGCAAGTTCTTCCTCTAAATCCTTCATAAACAACATTTCGGTCATTTATTAAACCTTAGATTCATATTCTCAAGAAAGATTGACAAGATCTAAAGGATTCCTACCCAAATCATAGGATTTCACTTAGGGTTTCATGAGGGATAAGAAATACAGTGTTTACTACCTCAAATCATCGATCTCGAGATGAGGATCACTAATCCGGTGTCGGATTCAAAGGATCTGACCCCAGCGATGCGTAACGATTATCTTTGTCCCCATTTTCTTCCTTCTTCTTCCCTTCTCTTTCTTCTTTTTCTCTCTCTTCTTTACTTTTCTCACCCACCGTGTAAAACAATAAATGAGGGTGAAGAAAAGTAATAAATGCTATTTAATCTTGGGTCAAAATATCTAGGGACTAGAGTGGTAGTTCACACTAGTGGGTCCGACCCATCCATGACCACCCACTAATCAGCTAAAACTTAGCCGAATCATTGGGATTTTCGATGGGGCTCGGCCCCGACATGTATTTCTCTCTCGACAATTGGTTAATGTGCGCATTTAATATAGAATATGGCCATATACCTTTATTATGCGTACATGGCCCGGTGATACGTGCAAGTGCATGGCTTGGGCACATGGACTTCACTAGGTATAGACTCCAACTCATCTGGCTAATCTAAGTTCAGAGTCACCCTTGCCATCATGTTCCATAAGGTGCTTGCCTTGGCTCGCTTAGGTTCAGGTCCTGCAAGACCAAATCGAACCAACCAGGAAATTAGACCGGGTTTAGAGAGTAGGGTATCACATTAAGTCTATCTTCCCCCATATTGTAAATCTTCAAACTTTCACCTTCTACCTATTTACCTCCTGTTTAGGACAAATTTTGGACTGGATAGTTACAGATGACTCTTTATGTACTTGTGTTATACAAACCTTGATCTCTTCTTCTGTGTGTATTGTGTTTTAAATGTTTTAGGCTAAACACCCTTTGAAGAGACCCAACCCATCAAATCTTTTCTAGTAATCTGTCACACCCTGCCCAAAATATGGCTAAGGTATGCGGCACTGGATTCTCAACCCAGTCAGCCTGACTTTACCCAAGATCACAGATGCAGTGCAGTAACCAAAACCCACCGTACAAATTAGCTACTTAATCAGAGTACCGATATAAGATCCATAGAAAGCATAAATACGTGTGGTGATCAGACTACCATCCACTACCACAAGAACCATCCACAAGTCTCGATCACACCAAGTCAAGAAAACATGCATCATGTGAAAATATATAATTTTATATAAAATAAAACCAAAACACCGATATCATCACATTAAACATGTGCAAGCAAAACCAAAACATACAAAAAAACACTCTATAAAATAAACCAAACACCCACTCACCTAATTTCTCGAATCTGATGTTCTTTCGATGAATTCCCGATCACACATGTCCTCACCAAGTGTACATCAGGTTCCTAAAATTATCAGTTTACACATATAAAATGTTATTTCCATAATTATCATTATTCTTCCCTATACCTCTATTGAATTACTATGCTGGGATTCACATCCACTGACGAATTGGTATTCCATTCCAACCTATCTAATTTGTAGGTTCTTTGTTCAAGCCACATACATAGTCATTGAGCTTACTTTTGGTTTATTAAAATGAATTCACATGTATTTAGTTCATATTTACCATACCAAATGTGCATGTACTGCCCTAGCCCATAGAGTACCTGCTTGGAGTCTCAGGCACATGTAAGGGCAATACTGACATTTCCAACGTAACTTGTTTCATAGCTTTTACCTTCCCTGTAGGTCTTAGGACTAGCCCTCATTTGGCTCAGTCTTTGTGGGGTAAGGTTGTAAACACTAGTACAGGCAATAAGGTTCACCCCTTTCATCATAACACCTTTGTACCTGTTCTGTCAGGGCACAACCGGTTGGCCGATTCCCCTAGCAGAATAGGTTGTTATCAGCCCAATAGTCCTGCCCTCTCTGCAAATTTTTGCCAGGCAGTTCCAACACCTGAGTTACACTTCACCCTCTTAAATTGGGACTATGTGGAGGTTAATCTCACACTCAATTGTGGTAAATTTAATTTAATTGGCAAAAGCCCCATGGCTTAGGGTTTCTAAAGAGTTCTATACCCATTCGTGTCCCAATTGAGCTCCACAGTTGGGGCCTTTATTGTGGGAGATTGTACTGGGTCCCCACACAAAATTCCCAACTTCCAATGATGAATTCATGCTCTTACTATCCTTAACCAATTTCGACCATACTCAAAATTGACAAGCTAGGGTTAGGATTTTTACTTTCCCAGTTGATGTCATATATGATACCACCCTGTCTTCAGTTGAGAAGCCTTGTACTAGCTCCACCAGTGTAGCAGCACACCACCACCCATACATGTATGAGGGCAGCAGCTGCAGTGCACCCTTTGCTGCACATGCGAGTGCAGCAACAGCAGCAACTGCAAGTAGCAACAGGCAGCCGCTTGCATAGCAAGCAGCATCCGCAACTGTATGCCAGCAGCAGCAGCAACCCCCCTTTCCCTTCTTCCTTCCTCTCCTCTTCCTTTCTCTTTCTCTTCTCTCTTCTCCGCACTTCACAGCAACCTCAAAAGGAGAGAAATGGCCGACCTTGTTGTTTATATAGCTTGGCAAATTCATTTTGTAAAAAACCATTTTTCCTTACTGTTTAAACAACTTATTATTGGAAGTAGAGTTTGACAGGTAACCGATTGCATTAGGATCCAAAATTATGCCCTAATCAATGGTAGGAGTGGGTAAAATAACCCTGCTAAGTGGTGGGACCCACAGGAGAGATGCAGTTTTCTGGATATTCTGCCAGTGCAACTGACTGGCCGGTTGGCAGGGGCCTATCCCACCGGGTACCTGTTGTGGGCCTTCCTACTAACCATTCTTCAGCCAATGGTATCCCCTCTTGTAGAGGACCTTCCCCACATCCATCCTCCACTATTTTTCCCATTTCGTATCACTTCCACTCATTTCCTTCTTATGCCACTTTACCCCAAATTCTATCTCCAGGGACTTCCAACCTTGGGTTCTAACTCACCAAACTCTACTTTCAGAACTGAGGGGTTCTAAACCCAGGGTGTTACATAATCGGGATGCCTATGTTGAATGAGTTTGACTTCCTAGATGATGGTGCTGATTCCCATTATTCACATACTTTTGCTGAAACCACTGTGTGGGACTTCATTCCTGAGCTCAGAAAGAGAATGTATCAACACCAGTGTGAAGATTTTGAGTTTATTTATATCCAACTTCTTTGCAAACGGAACTCCTAGATAAAGGAGTACCGAATAACTTTGAGCTAGAACATCAAGTGGCCATAGTTTCAGTCCATCTTTCTTTATTGATGAACATCAAGGATCCTTTATTTGGAAAAACATATTCTATTTCTGAAAAATATTTAAACAATACGAGACTCAACCCAAATGGAGGAGTGAAACAATGTTCCTCATGGAACTCTTCTGACTTATTAACCAACAAAGGACAGGGTTTTGGTTTTCAGTCAATACATTGAACCATTGAAGATCATAAAGGAACAACTTCACGAACATTTTAATTGGACAAAAGGGAAGGAGGTATTGCAGATGCAAGGAAATATTGACTCAAAGCAGAAGCAGTCCTCAATAAATCTCTTCAATGACCCAGCAAGCAACACAGCTTGTTCAGAAGATATACAGTTGATTGGAGCTCCAAGGGTTGTCATACTTGATATTGTTTGGAATCCATCTGTTTACAGGCAGACCATAAGCCGAGCATATAGATTTGGATAGAAAAGGTTTGTATACACATACATCATTACATATGGGACAATGGAGGAGGAGAAGTGTAAAAAATAGCCTGAGAAGGAGGAGATATAAAAGTTGGTTTTTTCTTCAAGGAATGCGAATGATGAGAGGATGAATGCTTTGTCAAGAGTTCCCGACGATAATATCTTAGGAAAAATGGTTCAAAACAGCAAGCTGAAAGATATTTCAATATGATTTACCAGTGATAGTATAGTAACTGAGTTTATTTGAGATGATTTTGAGAAATTGAGAGTGGTTTTACAGAGGAGAGGATGTGTGGTGAGGGAGGAGAAGTGAGTCGTGAAGGTGAAGGAGAGGATGATGAACGAGATCGTGAGGACATTGATAGGGGGTTGCGGTGATGGAGCCTCAGGTGGCAAATTGTTTCGGCGGAGTGGACGGTCGCATTGATGTACCTCCAAAAAAGTCCTTTGTGAATATTGTTGGTGGTGGGAGTTGGCCAGACATAGCTACTCTTCGAGAGCCAATCCATGCAGGTGACATCACCAGGATCATAATTCTTCAAAAAGATTATGAATCAGTTTGCCAAAAGTTTCGATTTTCTCTTACTGGGCGGGCGAACTTTGGAATCTCAGCTCTGGATGATCTCAGAAAGGAGGCCAATTAAAGAGAATTTGAAGTTGCAACAGAGGGTTGTTATGCATCCTCTGGGTACAGGCTTTATTATTTTCCAGTTTGCATCAAAAGGAGCTATAGCGGAGGTCTGGAGACGAAGTCCGGTGAAGATTGGAGGTCAATTTATCCTGTTTCAACGTTAGCAACCTGATTTCAATGTGCACGCAAAGCTTCCAGCAGCGAAGTTAGCCTGGATAAGATTTCCAGATCTTCCCTTTGGAATATTGGCATGAGAACGCGTTATTATATATGGCTAAGGTAGTGGGAAGGCCGGTGGCTATAGATTGTAGGACTTGACAAGGTCTGTTAGGCCATTTTGCTCTAGTCTTGGTAGAGGTGGATGATTCTGAGTCTGCGATTCAAATCGAGATGATTCAAGTGGAGCGCAAGGAACCTGGTTCATTGAAGGAATTTTGTTTTTCGCAAAGTATCGAATATGAAGATGGTATGAATAGGTGTGGATACTGCAAAAAGAGTGGGGCACCAAGTTGCAGGGTGTTGGCAAAAGAAGGCAATGGAAGCTCGCCAAAATGAAAAGGATAGGGTCGTGGAGGTTGTGGGAGCGACCTACCTTGAGGAAGATAGAGTCAACTCAGTGAGCCAGGTTAGGACCGACTCGGCCAGAAGATCTCCAAGAAAATAACAAAATAAGGAAAGTCGGAATATGCAAGTGAATACACGGGCAAGAGATATGGAAAGTTTGGATAAGAATGGGAATTTGAATCCTCATTCCTTTATTCCCAGCCCAAGAGATAGGGTTGATGACTCATTTTCCTTGGAAAGGAGTAACGTGGTTGGCATAGTTGGTGGCAAAACTAATTCTCAAGTTGAGGGTGAGGGAGCTGTGGAACCTTCCTCTTATGGAGAAATTTCAGCTACTAATGGGTTTTTTTCCCATGTCAACGCAGAGCTTTGTCAGTGGACCGGGTCACTGAATCAATTCATGGATCTAGGTCGCCTGATGGGTCAAATGAGTCTGGGTCAGAGGAGAGCATTTGTGAGGACGTTGTGTCTTCAGAGGAAGAGGAAAATTTATCTCATGATGGGGAGGAGCATGGAGTTGAGATTGACCATCCTGTGGAGGAAAATTGTGCAATTGTGAACGAGAGACATAAGGATTCCCTTGCAAATATATATATGATCGTGCTAGAGGTGATGAGGAATTGGGTTCAATGCAACTCAATAGTTTGCCTCCAAGGCATGGGCAATCGGTTGGAGAATCTTCTAGGTCAATGGGAACCTAGCTTCGGCTCCAAATTGTTTTAAAATAATTTGTGATTCAAACTTACCCCTTGATGATTTAGGGAGAGGAGGTATAGCTTTATCTAGCTAGCATGATCTTCTAGGTCGATCGCGTTTTGCTATCTCTGAGTCAGCTCTTTTCCAGGTTGTTATGGTGGGTGAAGTAATGGCAATCGCTTGGCCGTGTTAGAGGCTATTTGCAATCCTCGAGTCTTGTGTCTTTTCTTTTGTTCCAAGAGAATTAGCTAAGCTATTTGCAATCCTCCTTCAAGTCTTGCGTCTTTTCTTTTGTTCCAAGAGAGTAGCTTAGTTGACTTTCTAATAAGGAAGGCATATCTATGACATGCACGACAATCTGGTTCATTTTTGTTCCATTAATTCAAGATAATATTTGGCATCCATGAATGTTTCACGTCCTTCTAACCAAATAAAAAAGAAGAAGAAGAAGAAGAAGAAGAAGAATGTGCACATCAGTTTGAATAACTTTATTAGGAAAAAAAAATTGTGACATGTTCGGTTCCACATGACTTGTGTGGGCTGTGTCTTTTTCCCCTTAATCTCATATTTCATTCTTTATTTCTCTCTTTCCCCAACTTTATGTGAGTTTTTTTCCTATTTCATTGCCCTTTTATGGATCCATATAGCGGACCTATTAAATTGGGATAAAGCTGAATTTGTTGTTATTGTTCGATTTCACCCATAATAATAAATAATTTTTTTTTTTTATGAAATAATATGTAATTGGGAAGTTATGGTTAGTAAATATACATATTAATATATTGTGAATCCAGTGCACAGTGCACTGGTTGCAGCTTCTTCTGCAGAGTCACACGTATCCCCCCTCCCCAACAAGTTTTGTGACTCGACTCGTCCTCTTTAAATCCTAGTGAGTTGGAGCGACTCACAAAAAACCAGGCGAGTCATGTCAAATTTTTCCCTCTTGTTTCCATACTAGTTTTTCTCGAGCAATCCAAATAAATAATTAATAAATAAATTAAATGAGATAAGATAGAATAAAAGTGTTTGTTTTTCAAATTTTTTTATGAAGTTCATCATTCCTTATCTCTTGGATGAAAGTGATAAGATCTAACTTGGAGATATCATGGTTATGAATCATGTTTTTTTAATTAATATTTAGATGTATACACTCAATAATCGCTAGATTTAATACAAAAGACTTCGTTCATTAAACATTTAACATCATTAGAATATATTTTAGTTTAAAACTACTCAGATATGCTGATTTAAATTTTTGATAAGAAACGACTATTTTGTTGTGACTCGGGCAAAACTATTGAGTTTTGAATGACTTAGTAAGATTTAATCTCACTCGTCATTTTTTAATGGAGAACACATCATTATAATATATTTTAGTTCAAAACTATTCAGACATGCCAACTTAAACTTTTTATAAGAAACAACTATTTTGTTGTGACTCGGGCAAAACTATGGAGTTTTAAATGACTTTAAGATTTGATCTCACTCTTATCATTTTTTAATGGAGGACAAATCTCCGTGACACTTCATCGGCTTCTAATCTTTGACCAAACTTAGCCAGATTTTCGTAACCAAAATCTGATTTGCCAACAGTGGATTAAAGAGCGCACACAGGAACCGCACTCCCCACAGTGGAAACACTTCCAATTAAAAAAAAACTCAAAATCCCAAACCGACGATACCCGTCTTCTTCGTTTCCTTCATTTTTCTCTGGTTTTGGAACCCTAGCCCTGTCCCCTTCGTCTTCTCCGTCTCCGTTACCAGTTCACTGCAACGGCTCCCGGAGAGTCTATATCAAAGGTTTTTGGGCCCCATGCCCCCTTCATCTTCTCCATCTCCGTTCCCAGTCGATCGCAGAGGCGTTTCTCTTTCCATCTAAACGTATTGAGCCCCTGCGCCCTTCCACTTCTCCGTTTCCCAGTGGACTACCGCGGCGGCCGGAGAGTCTACATTTAAGGGTATTGAGCCCTCTACTCCCTTCATCTTCTTCGTCTCCATTCCCAGTCGATTGCTTCGGCGACTCTCTTCTCTGTAAGTCTCTCTCTCTCTCCGTGGTTATATTCGTCTGGAAAGTGATTGGTCAAACTGGGAGAACTTGCTTGCAGAAATAGGTTTTGGTTTCCAAAACCAAGTCACTGACATAATAACAAAACAATGGAGAAGAAGAAAGGAAATGAATTTGGAAGCTTAAAGCTGAACATTGCCATCATTCATCCTGATCTTGGCATAGGTTATTGTCTCTCTTCCCCACTGTCCTTTCATTCTTTACCACATCTCTTCTAGATTTGCCTTGGATCAATGCGTGGGATGAACTTGCTATTTTCAGAAGTTATATTTTAAGTTTTGTTGAGTATGCTGATTGGTTTATATCTGCAAGAAAGAAGGGGGGCCAAAAGTCGAAGTTATTGGAAAATTCCTCACGCTAGGAGTCAAAACTTGTGAAACCAGTAGCTCTCGGTTGAAACTGGTTGAAACCTGGAACGATCCAGTATCAACTGTCAACCTTAGGTTTCATTTTGGTACCTGTAGAAATGGAGATTTCTTAGTCGAAACTTCATTTAATTCTATGATCAAGTATGACCTCGAATAGAGCTGATTGGATGGCAAGGATCCATGTAGCTGATCCTATTTGGTTGGGATAAGGCTGAGTTGTTGTCTCTTTTGTGGTCTCAAATGATGTATTTACTGCATATAAATGTTCACATCTTATCCATATTAATTAACTTTTTGCAATACTAATATGGTTCACATGGATTTGAGCTTGGTGGGGTTTTTACTACAAATTATTGTGTTTCTTCTTCCAATTGTACATAGTCATCTCTAGAGATGTCTGTTTTTTTCGTTAGAGTTTGTTTTCTAGAAATCAAAAGGTAGTGTTTTGGATGGCTACAGGCTACTCATGTGGCATTTCATTTCCATCAATATCCATAGTCTTTAACTACGACTCAATTGTCATATGATTTGATGTAGGAGAAAACCTAGACAATAGGACTTCCTTTAGGTGCTGTCCAAGTGGACAATATTGACTCACTAGGACCTAGGTTGGGACTGCGATTGGTGGGGCAGCACAATAGAATGACCAGCATGCATATATATTCGAAATAAAAAGCAATGCAACAACAGCCAATAATAATCTAGACGGAAAAGCAATTAAGCTACATTAATCTCAAGCGGGAAGCATGGGGAAGGGAACATGGCAACGTACTATAGTTTAAGCACAAATCAGTTCAAGAATCAAAGAGTAGGTATCATACTTTTCCTCAAGTCATTCAACTATTAAAGAGATCAACAAAATTTTTAATCACAGAAAACCAAGTATGTGAATACCAACAGCAGAATGTAAACTCAGCAGGACAGAAATATGTGAACAGCAGTAGCAGATTGTAAACTCAGCAGGGTATTTTAAAGGATAACAGAAAATTATAATGACTTGAAAACAGAAAATATTTTGAGATCTCAGTGGGGGGATAATGGGGAGATAATAAGGAGTCAATGGAGGTGGAATGGGGGGGGGGATTTACCTACCTTATTGCTGTCCAGATCTGAGGAGAATAGAAGAGACCAAGGTCCTCCAAAATAAAGTGATGCAGTCCACTTTTGGTTGATGAAGAAAAGTCCAGTCTGTTGTATTCTATCCTTAGTATTGTCAATGTAGCTTGGTGGATGATGTTGGGGCTCTCAGCAACTCACGGACACCAGGTACAGCCAGTAGCAGTAAGTAGTAACCGAGAGGGACAGAGAGAGTGGAAGAGAGAGACGAGATGAGAGAGAATATCGAGAGAGAGGAGGGACGAGAGTTTGAGGCGAGAAAAGGGAGAGGGCAGCGGGAGAGAAATCATGGGGGGGGTTGGGGTGTTCTTTTTCTTTCAATATTCTTCATTCATTAATTGAAATTGTGGCCAATGGCCTTACATAAATAAGGGGAAAATTACTAAAGAAAAAAAAGATTAACCTATGAACAATATTTCAGAAATAAAGAAACTTTCTAAAAAAAAGCAGTAGGATAATTATCTAGTTTCCTAATTATTCTAAACAACTAAATAAGAAGATAAAATAGAGTAACGACTACTAAAGTAAAAAGATCTAGTGGGGGCCACAAAATACTGATCAATTGGGAGGAGAGAGGGTCGAACCCAGCGTTGGGAAGGCTGGTTCAATTCTCTCTCCTTCCTTCCTCTTTCTTCCTTCTTCCTTCTTCTTTCTTCTTTCTTCTTTCTTCTTTCTTCTTTCTTCTTTCTTCTTTCTTCTTTCTTCTTTCTTCTTTCTTCCTTCTTCCTTCTAGTTTCCTTCCGTGAGACTTTCCTCCAGCCAAATAGAATGCACACGTGGCTGGGTCTTGTGCCTACGCCATTGGTACACGTGGATGCCCCTTCAACTCTCCCCGGCTTGGAAGAATTCACCTCCGGTGAATTATGGCTTTTGTAGTACTCAAGCAGATCCGGGTTTAGTTGTTGGATTTCTTGCATTGTGATCCAAGTGTTGTCAATTTCCGAACATCCACGCCACTTGATCAAGAACTCTCTAGAACCTCCTGTGTGTGTGAATACAATCCTCTCATCAAGGATTTCCTCAACTTCTTCAGTTCTCCTCGTGACCTTAGGTACAAGTGATAAGGAGGTTGGGGGAAGTGGTTGGGTTGGTTCAGCAGTATCATCAAGGGTGAAAGGAAAGTTCTCAAGGTCACTAGGATAGAAGGGGTTAATGATGGAGGCACCATGGTATGGGACAAGATCTTCCACATTAAAAATATTGTTGATTTCCATATTAGCTGGTCGATCAGGGACATAGGCATTGGCACCTATCCTCTTAAGAACCTTGAAAGGACCTGTGCTACGAGCGTGTAGTTTGCTCTCTTTTACCCTAACAAAATGCTACGGCTTGATTCTGACCATCACCATATCTCCCTCTTGAAACTCTTGTGGCCTTCTATGCACATCCGCCTTTGTCTTGTATTGATCGTTGCTCAGTGCTATTTGTCTTCTTATACCTGCATGCAAATCATGTATGTGCGGAGCAAAAGACTCGGCTAACGGGGAGGTCCTAGAACTAGACACAACTGGGACAAGGTCTATAGGTGCCCGGGGCTGGTGTCCTGAACAAATCTCAAAGGGTGACAGACCAGTGGCCGGTTTATGCAAATTCGTCTTGGCAAAGGTAATGTAGGAATAGGTTTGACAAGTCAAACTAGACCCAAACAACAGGATCTTGTAAACCAAAGAACAACCAAGAACCCAATATACCAGCAATAATAAATTAGCAAAAGCAATAATAAATCAGCAGTCCATTGATCTCAGTCCAGCAGTATTGTTTAGGACAGAACAGCAGTAATTAAATAAACATAACCAGGAGCTTCATATGACTCTTAGAGGTCCGAATTAACAAGAATAAGGATCCACATTCCTAAGACAACAGTATATTAATAAATCTGAGACTGCAGGTTCTGGAGACTTGTAGTCGATCCCAATAGCTTCAGAAAAGTCTATAGCAAAATATTAGATAGCATATTATAAACTCAGATCACCAGTTAAAAGGTCCAATCCATTGGAGAGTAAGGGCAGCATTCAACCTCCACATCCAACACAGATCAGATAGCAGTTCTAGGCAAAACTCCAATCGGCCAGAATAGGAATAATTTCTATAACTAACAACTCCCTGGTCAGATTACTCTAAAAATTGGATCGAGGCTTCCATACAGCAAGGGTAACACTCGACCAGAAACTCAAAGCCATCAGGTGGCTAGAACTCCAAATAGACTAGGTCGACAGAATAGGAAACAGAGAGTTTAACTTAGAAATTTCTGCAGAAAATTCAGATTACTTACCTGTTTTGCTGGAGAAGATAATCCACTAAAGAAAACCAGAAAATAATAGCAACCCACTCGGACTTCTCGCCGCAGAGTGTCGATTGGATCAAACACCAATCCCTAGGCCTTGATTAAACACAAGGAACCACCATTGATACCCAGCGGCAGCAACAAGAGAGTTTTCTTTTAAATTCAAATCGTCTCTCTATGATGAGAGCTCTCCTTTATTTATAATAATGATGGGGTGAGGGAATTACAAAATAGAAGGTTTGACAAGTCAAACTAGACCCAAACAACAGGATCTTGTAAACCAAAGAACAACCATAATTACCCAAACATTGGTGGCAATCAACAGTCCAGAAGTAATCAATCAACAGTCATTGAAAACCAAAATTCTCAAATCGAGAACTTGGAATTTCTGAGCATAGAGACTACACCAACAAGTAGACTAACCAACAATAGAAATAGAGTATTGAATAAGACACAATCAGCAGCAAACACCACAGGAACAGATAAACCAAATCAGAACTCAACTCTTGACAGCTGGTTCTGAAACCTTACAGTCGATCCCAACAGTTTTAGGAAATTCAATAACAGAATATTAAAGAGCCTATAATCAACTCAGATTACTAATTAGAAAGGTCCAATCCATCGGAGAATAAAGGCAGTAGTCAAATACAACACAGATTAGACAAGAAATCTGGGCAGAACTTCAATCGGACAGAACAGGGAGACTTCCCATAAGTCTCAATCCCTTGTTGATTTCAACTCGCAATCCCAATCGAAACCGAGATAACAGTTGCCTTTCATTCTCCCTTATGCCTGTACGAGAATAAAGTGCGTCAAACTTGTTCATGTACTCGGCAACAGTCATAGACCCTTGACGAAGAGAGTTCAGCTGGTCTTGTATGCGAGCTCTGAAGTTGCGTGGCAAGTATTTATCTGATAACTCAAGCTTCATCTCTTCCCAACTAGTAGGTTCTCTACCACGGTCTTCCAACTCTAGCTCATAGGTCCTCCACCACTCACGAGCAGCCCCAACTAGCTTAGCACGAGCTAGTTTCATCTCCCGTTCCTCAGGTAACTCATAATAGTCAAAATAGTCGTCTAGTGCCATTACCCAATCATAGAACAATTGGGGATCATATCTCCCATCAAACTCCTTCAGATCGAGCTTGACTTTCTGTGAATCTCCAGAATACCTTGGTTGCACGGGATGCTCAGTCTCAAAATATCCTCTTACATGCTCTTCAAAAGTAGGTTGTGCTACCGGAACCCTCTGTGGTGCTCTCAGATTAGGGTTTGCTCTCCTGTTAGTCAACTGAGTAACCACATTCATTGGAGTGTCCACTTCGGGTGTTGTACGTGAACTGCCAGTAGGCTGTTGGGGTGGGGTCTCTTCATTCAACAACCTGACATCCAATTCAGCCTCTAGTTCAGCTCTCATATTCTGTATCAACTTCATAATAGAAGCTAAGGTGGGGGTGTTGTTCTCAGCCATCCTCTGATACCACTTAATGTAGGAATAGGTTTGACAAGTCAGACTAGACCCAAACAACAGGATCTTATAAACCAAAGAACAACCAAGAACCCAATAGACCAGCAATAATAAATCAGCAAAAGTAATAATAAATCAGCAGTCCATCAATCTTAGTCCAGCAGTATTTATTAGGACAGAACAGCAGTAATTAAATAAACATAACCAGGAGCTTCATATGACTCTTAGAGGTCCGAATCAACAAGAATAATGATCCACAATCCTAAGACAACAGTATATTAATAAATCTGAGACTGTAGGTTCTGGAGACTTGCAGTCGATCCCAATAGCTTCAGAAAAGTCTATAGCAGAATATTAGATAGCATATTATAAACTCAGATCACCAGTTAAAAGGTCCAATCCATTGGAGAGTAAGGGCAGCATTCAACCTCCACATCCAACACAAATCAGACAACAGTTCTGGGCAAAAACTCCAATCAGCCAGAATAGGAATAATTTCTATAACTAACAACTCCCTGGTCAGATTACTCTAAAAATTGGATCGAGGCTTCCATACAGCAAGGGTAACACTCAACCAGAAACTCAAAGCCATCGGGTGGCCAGAACTCCAAATAGACTAGGTTGACAGAATAGGAAACAGAGAGCTTAACCTAGAAATTTCTGCAGAAAATTCAGATTACTTACCTATTCTGCTGGAGAAGATAATCCACTAAAGCAAACCAGAAAATAATAGCAACCCACTACTTACCTGTTCTGCTAGAGAAGATAATCCACTAAAGAAAACCAGAAAATAATAGCAACCCACTCGGACTTCTCGCCGCAGAGTGTCAATTGGATCAAACACCAATCCCTAGGCTTTGATCAAACACAAGGAACCACCATTGATACCCAGCGGCAGCAACAAGAGAGTTTTCTTTTAAATTCAAATCGTCTCTCTATGATGAGAGCTCTCCTTTATTTATAATAATGATGGGGTGAGGGAATTACAAAATCGAAGGTTCCTCAAAAAGGAAACCAAATATTCTCCTAATACAATAGTTACTAAAAACTGAAATTAGAAACTAACTGAAATTAGAAACTAGTTGAAAAAGGAAATTAACTACTAATGACTTGACTCAATTAACAACTTGACTCCTAAAGAAACAAATATAACAAATATAACTCAAATCAAGCCCAACTAAAAAGGAAACTAATGAAAATGAAAACTAACTAGTAATCCCGTACTCAATCTTAGAGCCCCCCTTTTAGACCCATAAAAGTGGTCTATTACACTCAAAACACATGGGATCAAAAGCTTAACATGTATGGAACCCAACCCTAGGCTTATTCCTAATAAAACAAGTCTATTTTGGTAATTAATCTGCATCAAAAGGATTCGATCCCAACTGGTAAGGTGTTCTCCTTTGAGGCAACGCAACGAATTTTCCACTCTCATAGTTGTCACGGCGTCAAATCGATCCAAGGTAGTGGAGGGGTGGCTAATCGATTTGGCAATGAATCACCCGTTATGGCATTGCAATGGTGGTCAAATCGCCCATGTGTCATTTTTTATTTTTCCTATTTTCTAAAGTTATTTAGTATGTTATTTTTTTATTTTTTCTATTTTCTAAAGTTATTTAGCATGCTACAAGCCTATAATCTATATCCTATAACATATAAAACCAACATTATACAACATCAAATCATCAAAAATCAACATAACCCTATCAAAATCACCTTGCATTTTACAAAAAATCGACTGCCTAGTGAATCAGGCATGACCTGGCATCCATGGCGGTGCCATAGCAACGCCTATCAGCCAATGGCGATCGCCATTTGTAAGTCACGTAAATCGTAGCATTGCCATGAACTTCTTTTTCCTCCAGGACACCAAATCGTTGCCTTGGCGATGCTTAGGCGACACCATGACAACTATGCCCACTCCTATTGATAACCTTAGTCTAGCCATCAGTCTGAGGGTGGAAAGCTGAAGAGAAACAGAGCTTAGTGCTCATCATCCACCATAAGGTCCTCCAAAAATGACTGGTGAACTTAACATCCTTATTGGACACTATGGTGAGGGGCAACCCATGGTACTTGACAATCTCGTTAAAGAAAAGCTTGGCTACTATGGATGCATCAGAGGTCTTAGAGCATGGGATGAAATGGGCCATCTTCGAGAAGCGATCTACAACCACATAAACAGAATCATGGCTTCTCGAAGTTTTTGGCAGACCAAGCATGAAGTTCATGCTAAGGTCCTGTCAGGGGGCATGGGGAACGGGTAGGGAGTATACAAACCTGTGTTCCGCTTTTGTTGCTAGGCAATTTGGCATGTCTTACATTGACTTACAACTCTAGCAACATCCCTCTTCAGCCCTGGCTAAAAGAATCGGTCCTCAATGAGGGTGATGGTCTTATCTTGAAATGGCCAGTGACTCCCCCAACATACAATTCCCAAATCAGAAAATCTCGGAGTGAGGTCTTGGGAATGCATAACTTGCTTCCATAAAAAAGGAAGCCCTCCCGAATTAGGTAGTCTGAGCGACTAACAAGGTTACCTTCACTCAAGTCAACGGCTCACTAAAATCAAGATAGGTGAGGTATTGGTCCTTGACTCGCTCAAATCCTACAACCTTTACACTCATGATTTGGCGTAACACACTAGCCTAACTCCTAGTATTTGTGCGACTGAGGAACATATTTACTCGGCTCAGTGCATCTGCAGCGGTATTCTCGACACCAGGTCTATGTTTGAGTACAAAAGTATACTCTTGGAGAAACTCGACCCACTTAGCATGTCTTTGGTTTAGTTTCTTTTGGGCTCTCAAGTATCTCAAAGCCTGGTGGTCAGAGAATAGCATGAACTCGTACGGTAAAAGGTAATGCCGCCAATAGTGCAATGATTGGACAACCGCATAGAATTCTTTGTCGTATGTGGAATATCGTTTCCTAGCTTCATTAAGCTTCTCACTAAAGTAGGCAACGGGGTGTCCTTGTTGCCCTAGGACACCACCAATTCCAATACCAGATGCATCACAGTTCACTTCGAAGACCGTAGAAAAGTCTGGGAGGCATAGGACGGGGCCTCTGTCATTAACTTTTTAATCTCATTAAAGGCCTTCGTAGCACTCTTATAGTCCATTGAAACTCCTTTTTCATGCAATTTGTGATAGGAGACATAATGGAATTAAACCGGTAAGTGAACCTCCTGTAGAAAGTGGCTAAGCCATGAAAACTTCGCACTTCATGGACATCAGTTGGCTCAGGCCATTCTATAGTCGCTCTTACTTTCTCAAGGTCAGCAGATACTCCTTGAGCTGACACAACAAACTCTAAGAAGATGACTTGATCACTCATGAAGGTGCACTTCTTGAGGTTGACATAGAGTTTTTTCTTGTAGAAGCACATGAAAAACCTTCTGTAAGTAATCCAAGTGGGAAGACGAAGTCTTATTGTAGATGAGGATGTCATCAAAGTAGACCACTAAGAACTTGCCAATGAATGGTTGAAGCACTTGATTCATTATTCTCATGAAGGTGTTGGGTACATTTGACAAGCCAAAAGGCATGACTAACCACTCGAAAAGGCCATCCTTCGTCTAGAAGGCTGTCTTCCACTCATCTCCAGGCCTAACCTGAATTTGGTGGTACCCGCTCTTGAGATCAATCTTCAAAAAGATCGAGGAATTGGCCATCATATCCAACATGTCATCAAGCCTAGGGATAGGAAACATATACTTGATGGTAATCTTATTGATGACCCTACTATCAAGACACATACGTCAAGTGCCATCTTTCTTTGGCATGAGCAAAGAAGGTTCTGCACACGGGCTAAGGCTTTCCCTAATAAATCCCTTCTGTAACAATCCATCCACTTGCTGCTTGAGTTTGGCATGCTCTTTGGGATTCATTTGGTAATAGGATAAGTTCGGGAGAGAGGATCCTGGAACTAAGTCAATAGCGTGTTGGATGTCATGCATAGGTGGTAACTCATCGGGTAGTTCCTCAGGGTATAACCTCTCAAATTTCCTCAACAAGGGTTGCATTTCTCTAGAAGCCTCAGTGAATAAGCATGACCTATCGGTATTACTCTGTATGGCAACTAGAGCATAAATCACCCCTGACTCTTGACACTCTCCTTTAAATTGTTGATTTAAAATGTTGAGTGTTTTGGTGGGGGTGTGTTTGGATGTACTTCCCTTGTGTTTTAGAACCCTTACTTCTTTAGGGGCACTGGGGGTCAACCTAATTTTCTTCCCTTTGAACTCAAAGACATAGGTGTTAGACTTCCCATAATTGGTGGCATCTCTGTCATATAACCAGGGTCTTCCTAGGATGATGTGGGCAACATCCATCTCTAGGACATCACACCACACTCGATCTTAATATCCTACGAAGTGTAGGGGAACTAGACACCTTAGATTAACGGGGATGGTGGATTAATCTACCCAGGCAACCTTGTAGGGTTCGGATTTGGGTTTGAGGCCCATTTGAGCAACAACGCTTTTAGTGACCACATTCATGCAACTCCCACTGTCTATGGCGACGCGGCAGTTCTTGCCCTGATGACATGTGTAAGTGATGAAAATATTAGTTCGTCGCCAATCATCGCTACTCCTAGGTTGTGAGACCATGCATTGCACAATGCCGAGCTTGAGGTCACCGGCTTCCTCGGCGTCCTCATCAAATATGGTCTCTCATCTGGTCTATGATCCTTATACTCATGGTTCTGAATGCCCTCTTGGTCACCTTCTTCAGGAGTCTGCTCCCCACATAGAGGTTTCTGTTAGGCACTCTCTAAAGAAGTGACCATACCCTCGACACTTGAAGCATTGTTGTTGCCCACTCTTAGGTGCTTCTCCCAAGATTCTTTTACCCCTATTGTCAAATTGCCGCTGTGGTACAGCAAGGGGTTTTGGGAATCCAATTGAACCTTGGGGTGGTTTCCTAAAGTGGGACTCCCCAGTTTGAAAGCTCTTCCTCTGAGAATAAGTTCTCATGGAGGACTCCACCTCAAGGGCTACCCGAAAAGCCTGTGGAATGTCTCGCACCAGGTAAGGTGCCATACGTGACTGTATTTCGGAGTTGAGCCCAGCAAGGAATCTAGAAAGTGCTTGCTCAACATCCTCCCAAATACGGCTTCTAATTTTCAACTCATTGAACTTGCTCATGTATTCGGTCACAATCAATTTTCCTTGCCTCAAAGTATTCATGTCATTCAACAACTATAGCCTATAGGTGATAGGTAAGAATTCCCTCTTGGGCCTCTCTTGCATTTCTACCCATGTTGTGATTGGCTTAATTCCTAGGTTGGCCTTTTGGTACTCATGGCTGTCCAGAAGTCATGGGTAGCTATGATAAGCTTGAACTTAGCAAATCTGAAACGGACTTCCTCGGGCATATCATAAAACTCAAAGTACCTATCCATCTGCTTAATCCAATCTAGAAGGATCCTAGCATCAATCTGACCATCATAGGTAGGGGCATCTACATTAATCATCCGCCTGACATCAAAGCCCCTATCATAATGCTCATAACCCTTATCGTCTCCATATTGGGTATGGTGCCTTGGAATAGGTTGTCCTTAACCCCTACCCCGACCTCTACCACCCCCTGTGCCTAGAAAATTATCCCCTATCCGGTCATAACCATCAGTGTGGCTATCGTTGTTCTCTATCTCAGGGCTAGGGGCTCTTTTTCTAGGTCTAATGCCTAAGGTGTTGTGGCCCTACTGTCCGTCTGAGTTTAGGGCATTTGTCTCAAGGGCAGCAAGCCTAGTGGTAGCTGTCTGGAGACGAGTAGCCTGTGCTTCCCTATCAGCCAACAGTGTTTCCCGTTCAGCCCTATTGGCAGTTAATTCAGCTTGAAGGTTTCTCAGAAACTCTTTATTCCGTTGGAGGACTCTTGCCCATTGATCTGGCTAAATGGTGGTACTAGGAGGGTCAGACATGTCCTGGTATGCTCTACCACTACGGGTGGACATAAAGAAAGTGGGCAGCCAAGGTGTGGTTGCCAACAATGACTCAAGGCCTACTCAGAATTTTCAATTGAGATAGGTAATTGGCCCTCTCGATTCTAAGGTCAGAAATTTCCTTCTCAAGAATGTGTTTCTGGTGGGAATAGCGTCCAATGCTATTTGGTCCCGCCAAACTAAGGAGAAAGAGGGTATCTTCTAACCTAAGGTAACACTCCTTTAGCTCAGACTCAACTACGGACAGGTTGTGACGGAGATTAGACCTCAAAAGACAAGACATGTAAACAGTGACAGTGACACCCAATCATAACAAGACCAACCAAAAACCATGCTCTGATACCAAGATGATGTAGGAGAAAACCTAGACAACAGGACTTCCTATAGGTGCTGTCCAAGTGGACAATATTGACTCACTAGGACCTAGGTTGGGACTGGGATTGGTGGGGCAGCACAATACAATGACCAGCATGCATATATATTCGAAATAGAAAGGAATGCAACAACAGCCAATAATAATCTAGACGGAAAAGCAATTAAGCTACATTAATCTCAAGCGGGAAGCATGGGGAGGGGAACATGGCAATGTATTGTAGTTTAAGCGCAAATCAGTTCAAGAACCAAAGAGTTGGTATAATGCTTTTCCTCAAGTCATTCAACTATTAAAGAGATCAACAGAATTTTTAATCACAGAAAACTAAGTATGTGAACAGCAACAGCAGAATGTAAACTCAGCAGGACAGAAATATGTGAACAACAGTAGCAGATTGTAAACTCAGCAGGGTATTTTAAAGGATAACAGAAAAATAATAATGGCTTGAAAACAGAAAATATTTTCAGATCTCAGTGGGGGGACAATGGGGAGATAATAAGGAGTCAATGGAGGTGAAATGGGGGGGGGGGGTTTACTTACCTTGTTGCTGTCCAGATCTGAGGAGAATAGAAGAGACCAAGGTCTTCCAAAATAAAGTGATGCAGTCCACTTTTGGTTGATGAAGAAAAGTCCAGCCTGTTGTATAGAGATCCTTAGTATTGTCTCTGTAGCTTCGTGGATGATGTTGGGGCTCTCAGCAACTCACGGACAGCAGGTACAGCCAGTAGCAGTAAGTAGTAACCGAGAGGGACAGAGAGAGTGGAAGAGAGAGGCGAGATGAGAGAGAATATCGAGAAAGAGAGGAGGGACGAGAGTGAGAGGCGAGAAAAGGGAGAGGGCCGTGAGAGAGAAATCGTGGGGGGGAATTACTAAAGAAAAAAAAGATTAACCTAGGAACAATATTTCTGAAATAAAGAAACTTTCTAAAAAAAAGCAATAGGATAATTATTTAGTTTCCTAATTATTCTAAACAACTAAATAAGAAGATAAAATAGAGCAACAACTACTAAAGTTAAAAGGTCTGGTGGGGGCCACAAAATACTGATCGATTGGGAGGAGAGAGGGTCGAACCCAGCGCTGGGAAGGCTGGTTCGATTCTCTCTCCTTCCTTCCTCTTTCTTCTTTCTTCTTTCTTCCTTCTTCCTTCTTCCTTCTTCCTTCTTCCTTCTTCCTTCCGTGAGACTTTCCTACAGCCAAATAGAATGCACACGTGGATGTCCCCATCATGATTTCTCTTACGATGGATCGTCTTCATATTATGAACCCTTTTTGTCTATTATCTGTTGTATAGGAATAATGGCTCAGAAAATATTTTTGAAATTAAGAGTAGGAATCAAACATTTCCACAGATACTTAATATTGAGTCCGGTATGAAATATTGCAGACTAAGATGTAACCATAAGAACTTACTCTCCTGTCTTCTTCGCCCTCAACTCTTTTGTGTGTTTTGTTTTCCTTTGTTAGTCCTTTTTCCTTTTCTTTTCTTTTTTTCTTTTTTTCTTTTTTTTGGGGGGGGGGGTGTGGGGTGTGGTAATCGTTTGCTGAATTGATAAAATAGCCTTAATTCTAATGCAGCTAAGATTCTCCCGACTTGTTGGGCTGTGCCTCTTTCCTGTTTCTTTCATCTTTTGTCTTTTGTCTTACAACTTTCATGTTTCATCTTACATTCATCATCCTTCTTTTGTCTTTGTTCATTTCTCATCTCATTTCCCATCCCCGTTTCTTATCTCTTCATCTCCCTTCTCTATTTGGACATCTGTTTTTCCTACTTTGTTTTGTTTGGAACCATGTAGCTGACCCCATTAAGTTGGGACAAGGGTAAGTTGTTTTACTATTATTCTTTTGAGTTTATTCTCTAGAAATCAAAAGGAAGTTGGTGTTTTTAGCTGCTACCTATGGGGTACTTCCTTACCATTATATTGCAACAATATTCCAGTGCTTAATCTATGGATTCATAATATTGAGAAAGTGCTTTTGTTTTTAATTAATATTTTTTTTTCCCTATTGCTATTTTTACTTGGTGATGAATGGATTGGATTTGGTCCTAATATGTACCAAGTTGATGTCAGGTGGAGCTGAAAGGTTAATTGTTGATGCAGCTGTCGAGCTTGTATCCCATGGGCACAATGTTCATGTTTTTACCGCTCACCATGACAGGGCTCGATGTTTTGAGGAGACTCTTGCAGGTGAGAAGTTTTTTGTGCTAGTTATAGTGGCTTCCATGAGTACCTAAATTATTTAGTGAACTTTCGAAATTGTAATACAAGAAATTAGAGGCACGAGTGAAACTCCTTTTTAATTTTAAATGTAAAGCTTATTTTCAGTGCTATCAGTGCCAAGAAAAATGTTATCATGCATCTTTGAGGCTGAGGGTCAGTGGGTGGAGGAAAGAGTTAAGTGGTTGTTATTCATTTAGATGTCATCCCTTAATTTGCTTTTTTAAGGAACTATAGTCCTATTATAAAACAAGAAGTTAGCATAGTATGTTCGGTGATTTTGGAATAGCTGGACTCAACCTTTTTTATTCCTTGTTCTTGATCAGATTAGATTAGTGGTACTAATTTTAATTTAGTCTGTGTGTGTTGAGCAGGTAGCTTTCCAGTTACGGTATATGGTGCTTTCCTACCCCGACATATTTTCTATCGGTTTCATGCAGTATGTGCATATTTGCGGTGTATCTTTGTCACTCTCTGCATGCTACTCTTTTGGCCCTCTTTTGATGTTATATTGGCAGACCAGGTCTCCATTGTCATTCCTTTGTTGAGAATTAAAAAGTCCACGAAGGTAATTCATCTAGTTTAGTTATTTTTATGTTTTTTTTATTATTTATTTCTGAAGTTAATACTCCAGATATATGCTTATAATGGGGTGTTGTTATGTGGGCCGTTTTTTACAGGTTGTATTCTATTGCCATTTTCCTGATCTGTTGCTGGCGCAGCACACAACCGCTCTTAGGAGGATATATCGGAAACCAATTGACATGGTTGAAGAATCAACTACTGGTTCTCATTCATTTCTCTGCTTTCCTTTTGTCAGTATCTAGGGAATGCCTCTACAAATACTGTGCTGTCTATGTTAAAATCTTTCTGGGTTTCTTGATCTGGCTTCTTTCAACAGGGATGGCAGATCTAATTCTTGTCAACAGCCGATTTACTGCCTCTACTTTTGCCAATACATTTAAGAATCTTGATGCTCGAGGGTTTCGACCTGCTGTCCTTTACCCAGCAGTCAATGTGGAGCAATTTGATGAACCGTATGCTTACAAGTAACCATTTAAACTTGTTCATCCTCCTATCTTGTATGGCAATGGCTAAAGATGTTGTTTGTCTTCTCTGCATTTTGCTCTGTGAACTGCATTTTTTTTTTTTTCTAATTTTGGATCAATAATATCATATTCTTTTCTTCTTTTCATCCAGATTGAATTTTCTCTCTATCAATCGATTTGAAAGAAAAAAGAACATCGGTTTAGCAATTTCAGCATTTGCAATGCTTCATGCTCTTGAAAGAGATGTTATTCAAGGTCGTAACTTGGTCGAGGTTTCCCTGACTATTGCAGGTACAAAGATTCATAGGATACTATCTCAAAAAATGTCCCAAAATTTTGCAGGATTCCGCTTTTTGGGTCCTCATGTATGTCTTCCAAATTTCCAATGTTGCATGATTTAGTGAAGTATCACTGGTATTTTAGCAAGTGTATTAGAGGTGTTTTTGACACCCCACCCCTTTTTCCCAATAGAAGAAACTAAAGGATTATGTAGTTGTTTCTTTCAAGTAAAGAAGTTCTAATGCTCTGGAGAATATTTAGAATTGGCCTCCTTGCTTCCTTTCTCTTCAAGTTTCTGTGCAGTTTGTGTTACCTTCATTGTTTTAATGAATTATTGGGCCAGTGCTTGGGATCATGTCATGGAGGTTTGGGATGTCATTCCCAGTGATCCCAAAATCCAGTCCATTCTGTCCCGGTGTTGTGGATGTGTTTTCTTCTTCTTTTTTATTTGACTTATGAAATGTTTGGGACACGGGACAGTGGCTCTTACTGTTCCAATCAACATTCCTTTTTTACAACACTGATAATTGTTGTTGATTTATATTTTATTGCTCCTCCATCTACTTGAAATTCAGATTCAATTATTAGCTCTTAAAATAGAATATTGGAACGTCAGATCCGTAGTGTCTTTTAGTACGATTATGAGAATAGAAAATAATCACCTGGAAGCTATTAGATATGCTGTGGGGTCTGGGCAACATGCATTCGTAAGATCCCATATAGAATAGGATATATCATATCCTAGGTATTAATTTGATTGAGGAATCTGAACCACCCAATGTATGTAGTGTTCTTTCCTGTACCATATGCCTCATTGCTCAAGTGACTGATTTTTTGGATAGTAACTCCCCCACCTTCCCAAAGAGGGGGGAAAATTAGTTGGATAGGTTTAACTGGGTGAACTGATGAGGGGCTGGGAGTTTGGGCTACAGATTGATTTCATTGGACGGCCAAGTTTCTTTTATTACAGGGATGTTCTATTTTGCTAACCATTTAATGCTATTCCAGTATTCCTCTGGATACTATGCATCCAAATATGAATCAAATGGTAAAATTTTAGACTGTTTAAGTGTTGCTTATGTGATGGAAGATGGATTTCATCTCTCTGTTTCAGGTGGCTTTGATAAACGCCTCAAGGAGAACGTAGAGTATCTGGAAGAACTTAAAAGCTTAGCAGAAAGGGAGGGAGTTTCTGACCAGGTTACCTTCATCACATCCTGCTCGACAGCAGAAAGGAATGCGCTCCTATCCCAGTGCCTATGTGTCCTCTACACTCCAAAGGTGCAATCCCCAACAAAATCCTCTCACTTCATTAGAGATTCTAGGGAGTACTGGTAAATGGTAAAATAATTGTGTTTAATTTTTGTAGGATGAACACTTCGGCATTGTTCCCTTGGAGGCAATGGCAGCCAAAAAACCTGTTATTGCATGCAATAGTGGGGGCCCTGTGGAGACTATTAAGGATGGTGTCACAGGGTTCCTTTGTGACCCAACCCCACAGAAGTTCTCAGTGGCTATGGCCAGGTTCATTTGTGATCCTGAGATAGCAGAGAAGATGGGAATAGCAGCTCGGCGACATGTCAGTGAGTCATTCTCTACAAAGATTTTTGGCCAACGGTTGAACAAATTTATTATTAATGTTGCCCGGGTTAAGAGTGATTAGGGATTAAACTAATTGCATCAATGGATGAAGAGAATAGCTTTGCCATTTAGGCCATCAGTGTGCAGTCAGCCATCACCCTTACAAGTTGAAGTTGCATGCTGGGTTAAGATCTCCAGTGGGTTTGTAAGAGGGGATTATTGGGTGGGGGAGCATTGGATGGGTAAGTCTAAGGAAGGTCACATCCGGGGATAATAAGGCTATTTACATTACAGCTACACTAATGGATTGAATAAAGAAAGATTGTCATATATGTGAACTAACATTAAAATCCGATGATTCAAAACCCTATGCTGCACCACTGCCATCATACGTTTTCCAACAGAAACAAGAGCTTTTGTACGTAGTCATAGGAACAAGAAGTTGGGATGCGTGGTTGCTGCATTGGATTTAGTTCATCTCATTTTAGAAATCAATACCTGAGGTTTAAAGATGGATTATATGAGTCATATGATAGGTTATAACTGTTAAAAGTTAGGAATTTAAACATACTAGGGGCCTTCATTAGAAAATTTTATTTTGGAAGTCCAAATTTTTTAGAGGTGACTTAAACCAGAATGCTAGGGAAATGGAGGAAGCATTCTATTTTCAAATATTAACAGCAACATCTAGCTATGGTTCCTATATCCATTATTTCATTGGGTTTTTCTACTCCCAAGTGCAAAACGCTCCCTGGTTGTCCGGCTCCTCTGGCCGGACACAGGGGGCAGCAAAATGACTCCCCCACCCCTGTGAACCTATAAAACTCATCCCCTGTAGATGCTCAGGTGTGCTCTGCCATTGGCCATGCACTGGTGTAGGGGTTGCATGACTGGGGAGCGTTCTTTTTTCCATTTAATTAGAGGTTGATATAATTTTTTAATCCTATGCATTGAGAACAGTAGATTCATAGGGAACAGGAAACACCAATTGACATTCACTGGCCAACACCACCAAACATTTAGTAGGTTGTGTTTGGCATGCATTCTTAGAATGTGCGTTTGGAACGGCATTCGTTAGATGGAAAGGTAGTGATGGTGACCAACACTTCTACTGGTCTCGGTTGTGAATTTTCTACTTGGATCTGGCCAAAGCTGGTTGCAACATTGTCGCATCCGATTACAGTGAAGGCAGATCAGTCTCTCAGTAATGAAATGAGTCTTGATTTCAATTTCAAGTTCTTCATCATTTGTATTTTAATTCTAAACCTTGTTCAAATAGAGTTGTTTCTCTAGAGCTTGATGTGAGCGCTAGGGTACCTACAATTGATGTGTCTATGTTGTATCAAGCGGGTGGGGAGCCTGGGATGTGTTCTGTGGAATTGATGCCCTTGGTCAACAACACTGGAGTTAAGAGGTGATCTCTCTCTCTCTCTCTCCACAATGTGCCAAAATGTATAGATAAAAGGAGGGATACAAATTTTTTCGAGTGAGGTTAGGTTGAATCCCTTCTCAGCCCTCGTTACAAATAATGAAACTATTTGGTTCGTTAAAATACTATCAACCATAAGAGATTACTTGCTTGTACGGGTCAATAGCCTGATGTTACTTGAAGACCAAGCAAAGATAAAGACATGGAAGTTCTGTACATTATTTCTGTGAGGGTAAAGTACAAATGGGGCACCTAACATTTCGAGAAACGGCTGAGGGTACTGGGTACCTCACTTTTCACATATTATGTTTGGGTTACCTAAACCATAATAACATTAGTTAGATTAACCAATATTTTTTTAATTCTCAATTCACCCTTGTGTATTTAACTTACAATACTATTAATCTTCCCATACTCAAGCAAACCTTGCTCCCATCCCCGCCCTGCCCTCTACGCGAGTCCAGATCAGGTCCTTGTACAAGAACTTGAGTTTCAATTCTCGTACAATTAAGAGGTGGGTGTATGTAACTCACTTATTATCTCTCCTAATTTTTTGACCGACTAACTATCCCTTCCTATTTTCTTTCCCATTCTCTTTTCCCATACATTCTTCCTCTCTCTCCTCATGGTTTATCAATTTTTTCTTTATTTCATTATTTTTCATTTTTCCTCTTGGCCGATACTAATCCAATATCAATAAAAATTAATCAGATATTTTTCTTTTATTATTCTAATCACATTTTGACACAATGATTTTAGGTATTGGTCTTTGTCAATTCATTACCAAGCTGGATTGGTGTTGATTTAGCCATAAAAGTACTAAGAAAAAAGAACCGATCTCTGTACATACCAATATAAAGCAACCGAATGAAAAAAGAAGAAAGCTGCACTCATCCATAGAGGACAGTTCACCCACCATCCTAGGGTTCAAAAATCCTATAAGATTTTGGTACAAGTCCAAAATACTCTTCTGATATCCTGTCCCATTTATATGAGCCTATGGTGAATGCTTAACGTGGCTAAAAGAAAATGAGATTCCTCCACCTATAGAGTTATCGAAAGGGTATTTTGGACATGTACTAAAACCTTTTAGGGTTTGTGAATCATAGAATGGTGGGTGAGCTGTCCTTTACGGGTAGACGAAAACTTGATACCATCACCATGGCGATATAGAGAAATGATGCATTGATGCCAAAATTGTTAGTTTCAAGCCTAGAAATCCACACCACCTAGCATGGTTGAACCAAACTACTCAAACACCATCATACACTACTTTTATCTCATCAGAGAGACAAATGCTACCACATCATCGCTACCACTTCATCACAATTGACTAGGTCATCATTACCATGCGGTCGAGGCTGCCAATAAAGACAGCCAAAAAACAACAAGGTGTAGTGTGTTTTAAGCTTCAAAACATCAAGTCAAGACCCTTAGCTCCCTTGAGCTTTGAACTTTTTCTTTTGTCCTTCTATTTGCTCTTTTGAGTCTTTTGGCAAGTGAAGAGTGTGAGCCTTTTGTTTAGTGCCACAATTGAAACTTCTAAAATGTTTTTTGGGGTTTATATATAGGAGTTGAACTTTAAGGGACATAGGGTTCCTTACAGAGCCATGTCTCTCCACTCATGTGTGGGGGGTTGTCCGGGTGCTTTGGTGAGCCAATCTAGGGTGTGGGTGTGGGTCATTGCCTTAATTTTTTGGCAAATGTTTTTTGCTCCTAAAACCCAAATTTATTGTACATGTTTGAATTCAAATTTGGCTCCAAAACCAAATACAATGAATCAGTATAAGGCATACTATTAAATACATTGAATACATACACTCCCTCATCCTACGTACGTACATAGCAAATGTACATACATATACTGGTACATATGTATATGCAAGAGACATACCCATATGTATAGGTGTACCTATAAATACATACTGCATTGTAAGAAAGAGATGTACCTTATAAGACAAGGGACACATACCCGTACATTCAGGTGCCAATAAACATATAGGTACATCTGTTTGGGTATAATCCATCCTATAAATAGCCAATATCTGTAAAAGATAAGAGGTTACAAAAAGAGAGTAATTCATGGGTAATATATGCTCCATTGTGTATTTTTTTGTATTCTGTTAATTCTACTCAATTATGTACTTTATTTCTCCACATTGTTCTTATCATTTGGAACAATGTACTCGATCTATTTAGTTCTACTACAAAATCTGTTTCTTTAGGTCACTATTATAGCTTGCGGACTTCCTATGTAATCACACTTAGGAGTGCAACCTTTGCAATTAGGGAGTGGTTTTTTTCTTGGAGGTACAAGAGCAGGTCAACCCAGTTGCACAAATTGGAGCTCTTAAACCTTGTGTGTGAGAATTATCTACATCAACAAGAAGGATTTGTACTCATAGTTTCCTGCATCAATAAGAAGTATTGTACTTGTGTACCGTATTTCTACATATCAACAAGGAGTATTGGTAAGGTATGTTCATCATCTAGAATTGTAATATTCCATTTACAACAACAAGAGGCCTAGATTTTAGTGGATTGTGGATTCCAAGGGTTGCTAAATTGGTATCCTACTTAATGCTCATCACCCAACTTATGCTCTTAGTGCATTATCTCCAACTATGGACAGTGTGGATTTATCTATCTACCACCCAATAGCTTAGAATAAAATCAAATCTCTCTCCTTTAGCCTAATTTAATTCTTCTTTCATGTAGGGGTGACTTTGGAATTGTATATCTTTGCTGGACTAATGGCAAAGCCTGTTGATTGCGGAGTGTGGGTTGTGGACTATGGAGGTCTACATTAGGGGTGTCAATTTTGAGCCTGCACTGGTAGGCCTGACTAGTGTTATCAATTCGGCCGAATAATTCGTGAATTATTCGGCCGAACCGAATTTTTCCAAATTTTATCAAAAATTCTGACCGAATCCGAATTAAAATAAAATTCGGTAAAATTCGCAATTTTTTCAAAAGTGAATATAAAGCGCGAATAATTCGGACCGAATCCGAATTAAACAGAATTATTCGGTCCACTTAAACAATATTTAAAAAAAAAAAAAAAAACCCAATAAGCTTTTTTGACCGCTTTTTTGACCGAATCCTTAAATTAATCAATCGAATTATTCTGAATAATTCTCCGCCCGAATAATTCCCGAATCCGAATTTGCTAACTATGGGCCTGACCGAGGCCGACATGTTTACGACTCGACTTGAACCGGTCCGATTAATAAGCCCAACACGTTTATTAAACGGACATTCATGATGCAAGTAGCTAGCCTGTCGGGTGCCTGACCGAACCAACACATTTATATGCCCGGCTTGAACCGACTCGTTGTAGCCCGACCCCCTTTAATACTACATAAATTTTTTATTTTTCCACTACTAGTAAAAAACAAATTAAGCTTTCTTACCTATTGCTTTATAATAGGATTTGATTTAATTAAGTTTTATTTTGTAAGTTATAAAGGTCATAATCTCTTCTTTTTCTTTGTAAGAACAACCATAATCTCATATAATTTCTCTTTTTTATCAAAAATTTGCCTCACATATTTCTAGGCATTCAACCCACTTAAGAAAATAGTTTTAAAGTAGGCACGTTTAAAGCCCATTTAGACTTAAATAGGTCCGTAGCCCAGTTAAGACCCGTTTAAGGAAGCCCGATTAAAGCCAGACACCGATTGGCCCAATTATAAACAGTACCATGCCCCCCAAAGTTAGGCCCGTTTAATTAATCATGCGTTCATGGTGCAAAGCTTCCAAGTCATCAAGCCCAATTAAGCTTGACTGAGATCGGCCCAGCCCGGCCGGTTGACACCCCTAGTCCACATACAAAATCAATTCATGAAATAAAAAAATGTATATGTCTGCACTCTCTATGCTAGAGGTGTCAAATAATCCATTTTTTTGTTATTTAACATAATTCTGGTTTAGTGCATATTTTGGGAGGTAGAAATCAAAATCGCACCAGATAAAGAATAGGATAAAATCAGAGTCATTTTATCTACGGTGCGATTTCATCAGTTCCTATTAGGTTTTTGTAGTACCGATTCAAATTCGATTTTATCTTTGTTATATATGTGTGTGTGTGTATATATATATATATATATATATACTCGACATATTAAATCATTCAAGGGAAGAAAAAACTAACCTAGTTAAATTGAAGGATTTCTAATAAATAAAAAAAAACACGAGGATTTCTGAAATACTATATAGCCTTTATTATCTGATTACTAAGCATAGTAATTTTTAACTTTATTACTTTTAATCTATATTAAATAACTAAACATGTGAGTGGCAAATGTAAGTTGTAAATGTAGAAGGGTTAAAAAAGAAATCATTAGGATTAGTAACTTATTTCGGTTAAAGTGTTACAGTCACAAGCTCACTTAGTCACCCCATGACACATTTATTGCTTAATATTTTGGTCAATGTTTTTCAAGTTTTACGTATGGTTTCTATTCCAGGTTTCCATTCGGTGCAGCCATCGATTATCCGGTTTTGAACTGAACCAAGAATAGAACCTATGAAATTAGAATCGTGGTTCGGTTCAATTTGATTGTAAGCAGTTGGTTCCGGTTCCATTTTGACACACTTACCCTATGTCCAAACATAGATTAAAAGACATCCTTGCCCCTCTAATGTTCACAATGTTATGTTTCTGGGCTTTGAGAGCGTAGACTAGTAGCATTATTTCTCCCTTTATTCAATTAAAAATTTAAACAAAAAGAAGCCTGAAAGGCAGCATGGCCCTCGCGCCCACACACAGAGTACGGCTAAATGATCACCCCCACCCCTCAAGAAAGGTGGAACTCCTACCTCTGTTGATGCTTCCGCGTTCATTTACATTGGCTTGCGCGTTGGAGTAGGGGCCCGCATTGCCTTTCAAGAAACCCTCTCGTTTATTTAATGGGAAGGAACTCCGCTCACTCGTGCCCTCTACGCCCCATATGCAACTGTGCCTGAAAATACCCAACACATAGGGGCAATTGGGTCTTGTCACACCCAGCTATGTCTGGGTGTAGGGAATGCTTTCTAAGCAGGTTTTAAGGTTTCTGTCTTGGGAAAAAGAAAACTACCCACTTGTGTGTGTAGACACATACGTGGACAAAAAGACTGCAATGCCCCCCCCCCCCCCCAATGTACTGAAGATGCCTCTGACAACCTCCTATTTATTTGTGTGGTAGTGCAGTGGCCGAATAAGCGGGTAGCGTTCTGGTAAAACATATTTTAAGCCTAAAAGCACTTTTTGAGGGAAAAGGAAACCCATAAGACAATCTATATCTAGACACAAGAAGTGGGAAATGACCACCCCCACTCCCATGAATGACGAAAATCCCATTGCCATCGATACTTCCACATGTGCTTCCATGCTGGTGTAGGCCCGCTTCCTTAGGGGGAATCTTTTTTTTTATGAAAAAGATTTTTTATTTTTATTTTTGGATAAAGGGTGAAAAAGGTTTACTCAAAAAGTTTTTTTTTTTTTTTTTTAGGTAGAATACTTAAAAAGTTAAAAGTACTTAAAAGTTCAAGCATGAGGAAACATTAATAATTATTTTAATTAACGGGGGACAAGGTGACAATTTGTTTCATTGCCAGATTTTCAAGAGGCAATAGCTTTCCCGCTTTTGGAACTGCCGCACTTCTCCGTTTTCTTTCTTCATTGCTCCCGAGGACGTTTTACTTTATTTGATTTTTCATTTTTCATTTTTCTAGGGCTTCGGAAGAGCTTCCCGAGGTCGTTTGATTAGATTCTCCCCTAGAGAAATACTAGAAGCCTCATCAGTCATCATCAATGGCCGATCTGATTATTATGTTCCTTGCTTCACCTCCCTTAATGCCTTCTTCCTCCTGCTGCTTCTCTTTCTCCAACATCGATAATTGTCAGGTCAACGTCCCAAGTGCCAAAACAGTCTCCGCGAACCCTAAAAACCCAATCAGTTGTCGCCGTCTCATTTCCTGGTTCCTCCATGGAATGCGTTATGCTTTGTCTGCTGCTGTTCTTCTTCTCCTTTTTCTGGTTCCCGTTGGTTCAATCGTCGGACAGCTTACTTTCTCCAAAGGGCGTTAACTATGAGGGTAGGCTTGCTTAACAAATGACAGAACCCCTTGATTTTCTCTTTCTCTTTGAGTTTCTGAGTTGTTTGTTCGAATACCAGTGGCAGCTTTGATGTCTGTAAAGAGCAAGTTGAAAGATACTCTCTATGTTCTTGATGGATGGGATATTAACTCCGTTGATCCCTGCACTTGGAACATGGTTGGATGCTCCCCTGATGGTTTTGTCATTTCACTGTGAGTTTCCAATCCTTAGTTAGGGGAAAGAATTTCCCTTTTCGTTGGTTGTCTTGATGTGAAATACATGTTCCATCCTTCTTTCAATGATTGCTTTCTCCTCACCTAGGGATTTTTTTTTATCTTTAATTTTACTTACTGTTCTATTTTATATCGATGCAGTGAAATGGCTAACATGGGCTTGTCTGGTACGCTATCTCCCAACATTGGGAATTTGAGTCACCTTCAAACAATGTGAGTGATGAATGTTTTTGCTAACGTTGTCAACAGATGGCTGCCGACGTTGTTCTTATATGTCATTACGTAATTAATAGCTTTTGGTTCCAAGATTGCCAAGTCTTCTTCTGTGAAACTGTAATTGGCCTAAGCTCCTTATTTGGGTCGTTAAGACTTATGTAATTGATAATCACTCTCTTTATAAGCAGTAGTAGATTTAAAACTTCCTTGCACATTCTTACAAAAAGATGGATCTTCTTTTGTTAGTTGGGAAGATAACTTTGAGGATAGTGTTTTGATTGGAAGGGTAATCTAAGTTTTGAAAGGGTTATCCATAGCAGTTGTACAAGGGTTTGAGGGAGGACCACTACAAGTAGTGCTGGTGGTGAGGTCAAATCTTTTTTATCACATACCATGAGGTTATTTTGTCCGTGATAATGTTTGGCTTGTTATTTATTCACTGTGTTATGCTAACATTATGCAGCCATAGTTGGTTCTGGTTCTTGCAATCTGGGGTTCACTGATATTTGGTTCATGATTCATGATAATTCTAAATTCTCCGTAGATAACTGCATTTCTTAATTTTCTTTATGTTTTTAAAAATAAATATTGAAGGACAGGGGCTTGAAAAAACTTGCATTACTTGTTAAATAAAGGTCTGTTAGTATGTTTGATCTAGTATATATTCTTGAGTTTTGTATCTTTCCTGCGGTATCACAAATTCAAGCTTTCCTTTTTAATAATTTTGTCTGGTGGCAATCTCCATCCTTCACTTGCTGCTAACTTATCTCATTTTTTCCCTTTTGCATGGCAAGAAGCTCAATAAGGATATTGCGGTAACATCATTGTAATTTTGCAGGTTATTGCAGAATAATCTAATATCTGGTCCTCTCCCTCTCGAGATAGGGAAGCTCTCGGAGCTTCAGACTCTTGATCTTTCAGGAAACCAGTTTATTGGTGAAATCCCTAGCTCTTTGGGCTTTCTGACTCATCTAAGTTCCTTGTGAGTATATCTTCCCTTTTAATTAGAGAAACAGACTTTTCTTATGAATTACTGGAATGCTAGCCTCTTATTTTTATGTAATGATTTTTTCCTATTGCCATGGAAAATTTTCAGGCGGCTTAGCAAGAATATGTTCTCTGGACACATTCCCAGAACGGTTGCTAATCTTACGGGTCTTCTATTCTTGTATGTGTTCTATCTTGTGTTATCATCATTTATTCTCTTAATTTTAAATTAGTTATAATATTCACCCTAATGGGATTAAACAGGGATCTGTCATTCAATAATCTTAGTGGTCCCACTCCAAAAATACTTGCAAAAGGATACAGGTGAGATCTTTAAGGTTGAAATAATTCTCTTGGTATCTTGGTAAAGACAACTTTTTTTTTTTTGGGGGGGGGGGTTGCATGCCCTTTCTTAATTTCTTTCATGGTTTTTCTTAGGAATTTTGACAAAGGAGCAACTACATTGCAAGAAATCAGATCCTCTGATTGATTGCTTGCTAGTTTCTCCAGTGGCAAAATTTCCATGAAATTCATGGCTGCTCTAATGTTTATTGTATTACAGTGATTCGCCATTCTTTAAGAAATTTCTGTTCTCTAATTTGGATTATAACTGATAATTGAATATAATAAGAATATTAATGTTCTTGTGGAATTTTTTCTAAAGAAAGTAGAAAATTTGCCTTAAGAGAGCACCACTAGTTTCTGTTTGTGTTATCAGAACAACTTGTAATTCTTGGCTTCAAGCCTGGTATGAAATAAGATCCTTTAAAATTTTGGAACCAGCCATCTATGCGTGGAAGAATGGTTCTTGTCAACAACAAAACTTTGAGGCATTAAACGAGGGTCAACTAGGATAAACACTTGCATTTAAGGCCCCATATTAGTGAGTTGGGAATAAGATAATGAAAGAATGATTTGTTTTGTCTAGAGTGAGAAAGGACCTTATTAACAGAGAGGATTTAGGATTACAATGGATTACAATTAAGGAAAACTAGGTAAGGCTGAGTCATAGTCCTTATCCTAGCATACTAGTCATAATCCTTATCCTTAGCACTCCCCCTCAAGTTGGTGGATGATGTCTCTTATGCCCAACTTGTATACAATAGGATGAAATATACCTTACAATTTAAACCCTTGGTAAATACATAACCTAACTGGTTTTCGGAAGTGACGTATGGAATGCAAATTGAGCCTTGTTCAAGCTTCTCTTTGATGAAGTGTTTATCAATCTTGATATGCTTGGTCCCATCGTGCTGGACTGGATTCTGAGCTATACTGATTGTTGCCTTGTTATCACAGTAGAGTCTCATCTGTTCCTTAGATGTTGTCACCTCCAGATCATCAAGTAACACCTTAAGCCATATAAACTCACACACACACCTTGAGTCATTGCTCAGTACTTTGCTTCTACACTGGATCTGGATACCACTAGTTAATTTTTGCTTCTCCACGTAACCAGATTTCCTTCAAGGAAGGTACAACATCCAAAAGTAAATCATCGATCATCTGTAGAGCCATCCTAGTCTGCATTGGTAAAGGCTTCCGACTTCAAATTGCTATGATTGGAGAATAAAATTTCCTTTCTAGGAGTTGGTTTTAAGTATCACAGAATTCGATTTACAGCCTCAAGGTGTGTAGTTTGTGGAGCATGTAGAATTGGCCAAACTCCCGCAACATATGCTATATCTGGCCGGGTATGGGAGAAATATATCAATCTACCAACAAGCCTCTGATATCTTTCCTTATCCACTGGATTACCACCTTCATTGCTGAGTTTGTGGTTGACCTTGATAGGGGAATCAACAGGTTTAAACCCAAGCTACCAGTCTCATTGAGAAGGTCTAGTACATACTTCCTTTGGGATATACATACTTCCTTTGGGATTTAAAGATACCATTGCTGGAACTTGCTACCTTTATTCCTAAGAAGCATCTGACAGGTCCCAAATCCTTTATCTTGAACTCTTTGGCTAACTAAGCTTTCAACTTGGAAATCTCAATGTCATCATTTCTTGTTACTACTATATCATTAACATATATAATAAGAGCATGAAGTAACCTGAATATCCTTTTTCTTAACAAACCAAGTGTGATCAACATGACTTAATTGTATCGAACTTCTGTATCACTTTTATGAATTGGTCAAACTAAGCCCTTGGTGACTGCTTAAGGACATAAAGTGACTTCCTTAACTTGCACACCTTACTGGCTGTAGATGGAGATGCGAAGCCTGGAGGGATATCCATGTAAACCTCTTCCTTAAGATCTCCATGGAAACCATTTTTGACATCCAACTACTAAATCCTCCACCCAAAATTAGCAACACATTATGGGAGAGCTCTAATTGAGCTCATCTTGGCTACAAGAACAAATGTATCTTGATAGTAGATACCGTAGGTTTGGTTGAAGCCCTTTGTAACTAGCTCGGCTTTGTGTCTTTCAACACTACCATCTGCCTTCTGTTTTATGGTGAGTGCCTACTTACATCCTACTGATCGTTTACCTGTCAGGAGAGAAATAAGGTCCCAAGTGCCATTTTTCCCAGGAGCTTGCATTTCCTCCACCATAGCTTCCTTCCATTTAGGATCAAATATAGCGTCTTACTAGTCCTGTGGAATAGATGCAAACGATGGAGAAGAAACAAAGGCCTTATAGGATGGGGATAGAGCCAAAGGTAGAAATAGGGTGTTTAGTGCATGCTCTAACTCCTTTTCTAATAGCAATAGAAACATTAATGTCATCATTATCAATGAGAGAATCCTTATTTCCTGCTTGAGATGGAGGAGTGGATCAAGAAGTCTGATTGACATGCTAGGTCGGTAGTGGGGCTGCATTGTTTCAATCTTCTTTTGTGAGTAGGTGAGCAAGTTTGGTTTGGGCAGTTTTGGTATTGGACTGTCAACATTCTCCCCCTTACTACAGTATCTTGTATTCTTCCCTTTAATACGAACAGTGTCAAATGATAGAAGGACTAGGAGGAATCTCTTTTGTAATACTCTCCCCCCAAGAGATGACTGGAAGTAGGAATCAGATTTATTGAAGGTGACATCCATAATGACAGAGGCGGCGGGATGGAAGATGATGACAATTGTATCCCTTCTGAGATGCAGAATATCCAAGGAAGATACAATGGAAAGCCCTTGAATCTAGCTTAGACCTGGAGGGGGTGGAGTTACGAGAAAAGCAAACAAAACCAAAACACCCTTGGAGGAATTTGGGAGGCTAGAGATGGAATCGGAGAAGCCTAACAGGGGTTTGAAAATCAAGGATCCTTGAAGGTACCCTGTTGATGAGATAGGCCGCAGTTAGGACTACATCCCCCCCCCCACCCCCAAAAAAAAAAAAAAAAAAAAAAAAAAAAAATATTTAGGAGCATTCCTGGTGAATAAAAAAGTGGGATACTTAAGACGATGACAATTCTTCTGCTTAGGAATACCATTTTGTTCTGGGGTGTGAACACTTGATATTTGGTTTATAATACTTTGCTCATCTAGAAATTGACCCAAGCTGTTAGTATACTTTATAGCATTATCGCTGCAAAGAATCCAAACTAGGCATTGAACTGTGTCTGAATCATAAAATGAAAGAGAAAAAAGAAGTAAAGGCATCGAATTTAGTATGGAGGAGATAAAGCCAAGTTAGGCGAGTGTAGTTATCAATAAATGAAATAAACCATGAATCCACCCCAAGCAAGTATGTTTACCAACTCACAAGTGTGTCTGGGCTACATTTCTTAATCAAAGAAGGAAATAATAAACTCAAAGTATGAAAGGAGTCAAGACGTTGGTGCCACAGATGCACTTGTTGAAGATCACGATTTGTTCGAAGAGTATGAGTAGAGATTTGTGGAGGCATAGTAGTGAGATTCTAATCCAGATAGTACAACCCATCATATACCCTACCATATCCAATCATTTCTCCTGTCACTAGATCTTGAAAACACAGTGAGTGGAATAAAACCGGACAACAGTTTAGTTCAATTGTGAGACAATAAATAGAAAGAAAATCAGCACAGAGATTAGGTATATGGAGAATAGAGGACAAGGATATAATAGGAAAACATAACCTTTACCAGAAATGGACGATAAGGATCCATTTGCAACTAGAACTTTGTCCTTACCCAAACAAGATATGAATAAAACAGGTCAGAGGAACTAGTCATGTGATCTGAAGCTCCTGAATCGAGGAGCCAAGAAGGAACAGAACTAGAAGAGCCATGAAAGATACCTGGTTAAGCAAGGTAAGAGGCAGGAACAGAGGAAGGAGTTGAAGGAAAGGGAGCTATGCCAAGCTTAGACATCATGCACTGGAGAAAAAGTGGCTGATCCGAAAATAAAGGAGCTATAAAGACAGGGATGAATGGTTGATAATTTTTGGTGGCCTTTGAGAGATGTGCATGGGAGTGTACGTAACCTTGTTTCCCACTACGGCCTCCTTTAGGTGATGTAGATCGAGCTGCTAGTCAAAGAACCAAATCTGGTTCAATTTTGTCCCAATCGAACCAGCAATCTTTGGTCAATTTCCTGGTTCAGTTTTGTCTCAGCATTGGTTCATTTTTCTCCATTGAGTAGCTATGTTTCCCTCTTCAGTTTTGTCGTCTAGAAGCCCCACAATTGTTCCCATCGATTGAAGAAGAAAGAGACTCCTAGAAGCAGCCCCTTTAGCTCTATTGATTTCACCATCAAGGCTGCAATTTTGTCTTTGTGGATGCTTAGCGTAAAAGTTAGGAAGTTTTTGTTATTAGTTTTAATTCAGTTTTTGTTTCTTAGTTTAGCACTTCCTATTTGTTACTAGCTTTGAAGGCTATATAAACAAAGTTTTAAGACAAGTTTTGATTAGTGAAATTGAGCGTTTACTCCATGGCTGAGAGAGTCAAGTTGAGAGGGGAGCCACCCAAAAAATTGAGGGTGAAATGCCCAGGGGAAGGTGAGAGGCCTGAACCAAACTGCCCTTTTCTTCCCCCTTGTCAACCCCTCAACGATTTCATTTCTTTCTGTACTTTATTTATTTATTTTTTGTTTGATCATTGTGAGTGAGCGTTTGAAGCCTATTGAAGCTGCCTTGAAGCCTTGAAGATCAGCAACCATTGGAGATTTAAGATCAGCAAGACCAGTCAGATTGATAAAGAGCAGAGTAGGGTTTTGGGCTAGATCGACTTTGGCCAGATCTCCCAAACCTGAGATCATCAGGTTCAAGAGCCCTTTTAAGGGTTTGACAAGGACCACAAAAGGGGCACTTAATCCACTTTTCAAGGCCAGCTGAGGCCTCCTCTTCCAGCCGCAGGTTTTCTCCCATTAAGCCCTAAAAACCCTAATTTCTGGGCAAGTTTTCTCGTTCTTGTTGCTGCCAGTACAAGGACCTGTTACCAGCCATCTTTGGAGGTTTACTTATGGCCACGAATCTGCATCACCCTGTGTTTCTTAAGGTTGCTTGTCTTTTCCCCTTTCTAGTCTAAATTCCAGAAAACCCCCTTTCTTCCAAATTTATTTACCAATAACTCCCCAGCTCCTGTTTGCTTTACCTAAAAGGGTCCTGAACTTTCAATATATTAACAGAATTTTCCAATGTTCTTTACTTGTAGGCGTATGGCAACCCAAAATTAGGGATTTGTAACCCGGAGTTCCACGTTATGGAAATGTTGAGCTGGTCATATCTGGTATCTGGGTTCTGGTAATACTGAAATGGGAGACTGTTTTCTGTCTGGGAGTGCAGGGGCTGACCAGCGTGGGTGGCCAATGAAAGCGCACCTGAAAGCATCGACAAGGTGGACATTTCCACCTTGCATGGGCGGTGGGGCAGTCATTTTGCCTGCTTCTGTGTCTGGGCGCAACCCCTACACTCCCAGATAGAAAACATTTTCCCTACTGAAATTTACAAATTTTCTATTGCATGTCATTGGATCTATATTCAAAGGTAAGGAGGAGTGATTTGATTTCAATTAAAGGAGTGATCTCATTTCGATTGAAGGAGCTAAAAGAGCTAGGGGCAGACCTAAAATGACCATAGGAGAAGTAGTGAGGAATGACATGCACAGTCTGGATCTTGTTCCAAATATGAGTATAACCTCAGATAGAGCCGATTGTAGGGCAATTCCTGACTTGCTAGTGCGGTGCTTCTTTCGTTTTTACTTTCATCTTCATTTCTCCTTTTGTCTTGCACGGATCCATGTAGCCAACCTCATTAAGTTGGGAGAAGGCTGAGTTTGTTGTTCTTTTTTTATTTTTATTCTCAATTTAAGGTACTCTCTTTCTGTACTAGTCATTTGAAGCTATATGGTCTCCTTTTAGTGTTGCAGGAAATATGTTCCTTTGCATGCCATCACTCTTACAAGTTTGTACTGGTGCTTCAAAACCACTTAATGGTAATATAACAAAACCTGGTAAGAGTGATTATGGTAGGAGTTTATCTTTTAGATATAACATTGCTCATGCTTTCTTTACAGCCACCAACTCATTACCAAAAAATAGTGGCCATCATCAATGGGTAGTTGCCATGGCTGTGGGTGTCAGCTGCACTTTTGTGGCTTCTGTGGTGCTGATTGTTTGTTGGATGCACTGGTGCAGATGGAGCTTTCCTTTTCTCTCATATGGTACCTCATAATTTGGAGATTCTTTAACTTTTATTCATGGGAAACAGGCACAAGGAAAAAGTTGAGCATTTCTGATATTTTCATAATATTTTTTGCAGAGAGGCAAGTTTTTGAATTTGACATGGGTCATTTACAGAGGTTCTCCTTTCGTGAACTTCAAATTGCGACCAATAATTTTAGTCCCAAGAACATTTTAGGTCGAGGTGGTTTTGGAGTGGTCTATAAAGGATTTCTCCGGAATAAGACAGTGGTAGCAGTGAAAAGGTTAAAGGATCCAAATTTTACTGGAGAAGTGCAGTTTCAAACTGAAGTAGAGATGATTGGCTTGGCTTTACACAGGAACCTCTTACAGTTGTATGGCTTCTGTATGACGTCCAATGAGCGGTTACTTGTTTATCCATACATGCCAAATGGGAGTGTTGCTGATCGCTTGAGAGGTTTGCTTTCTCCCTTTGTTGTTCTCTTCTGCTTGAGTATATTTATTTCAAACAGAATTAGCTTTTACACTACAGTTTTCTCCCGATGTTTTCATTTCTTTTGTTTACTTAGGCTTAACTATTATGTACAGATCATCGTTGTGAAAAACCATCTTTAGATTGGAGCAAACGTATGCGTATCTCCCTTGGAGCTGCTCGTGGATTGTTATACTTACATGAACAGTGTAACCCGAAAATCATTCACAGGGATGTCAAAGCTGCAAATATCTTACTTGATGAAAGTTTTGCGGCTGTTGTGGGGGATTTTGGGCTGGCTAAGCTTTTAGATCAAAGAGAATCACATGTCACTACTGCAGTGCGGGGAACTGTAGGACACATTGCTCCTGAGTATCTTTCTACAGGGCAGTCCTCTGAAAAAACTGATGTATTTGGGTTTGGCATATTGCTTTTGGAACTCATAACAGGGCAAAAAGCATTGGATGCAGGGAATGGTCAGGTTCAAAAGGGAATGATTCTTGACTGGGTTAGTTACTCATTTTGACTGCTTTTTATACTTCAGACTTTCCTCTCATCTATGAAATTATCATTTACATTCTTTAATTCAAGGAAACACTGTGGCAATCAAGATGAACCTCTATGGCCACTGACACTTTTAGAAAGAATGATGCATTACTGGTTTTGCTTTTTCTCTTTAATTATTAATTTTGACATTTTTTAGAGCTGCATTGCCCAAGGATCTCAACTTAAAGAGTACCTTCGTTACTGCAAGTATGGGTGATGAAGTTGAATCCAAAAGTCACATCTTGTTGGAGCATCTAAATCTAGATTGAATTGGAAGGGTAGGTAATGTAATACTGTATTTGAATAATGAAAACAGTACCAAACAGAATCAAATTCCAGAGAACATTAAACCAGATGAAGGAGAAATCTAATGTATCAAGATCAAGAGCTTTAGATGGTCTCTAAACTCAGGTCAAGTTTAGCAAAACAAGGGATTTGCTGAAATTCTTTACTCGATCCAAGATCAGGTTGCTAAACAGAAGACCAGAACTTCAATATCCAATTGAATCTGATATTAGCATTTAGATCTTAGCAACAATTACCCATCGGAATAATCAAATTGATACAGTAATCAGAATTGTAGAAAAACAAAATCTGTATAAAAGGGGCAGAATTGGAATAATGAAATATCTCCAGATCAGGAGGTCTGATCAGGGAGAATTTCTAATCGAGTTCGTCCTTTAGGTCTTAGAACAGCTTATCAAAAGATTAGGATAATCTGATGGCCAGATTTCCTCAACCATAATTCATGTCAAAAAAAAAAAAAAAAAAAAAAAACCTTGCATATGAATTTAGATCAGAAATAGGAATTGCAGAAAAATCAGAGGAGCATTTACTTGGTTAATGGAGAAGATGGAGGAAGAAGATTAATAACAAAAGAAAAACACCCAGGCTTCACAACGCATGCTGGTTGGATGGATAAAACAGCAATCAGCCTTGTTTGAACACAGCGATTCCTTGATCATACTCAAGGACCTTCACTAATGGAGAAGAGGAGCAGAAACAACCAGCTTATCTTCAAAATAAAAATTGTGGGCTATCAAAGTGCCTCACGGATTACTTTTATTCAAGGAAGAAGATAGAATTTGAGATGGAGATGGCTTGGAAGACTCTTAGCTGAATCCTCTTTACAAATCACAATCAAACTTAAAATTCTTACCTGCGTAACTTGCCCATATTGACTTAAGTGTGATGTGGACCATAGTTAAAAAAATTAAATGAAATGTTGCTAATTTCAACATGTTCGAGATGAAATGGTAAGCGACTAAGAATCAGCAAAGTTCAGCTGAAATTTCACTCGCTTTGCTCTTTTCGGTCTAAATTTCACTCATTTTGGTCACAAAAATGCACTATTTTGTCAAAATTTCAGTCATTTCAACCACCTCCCATGGGCCCCACCTGGTGGAAACTGGCCACGTGAAACTCACGGAAAATATACATTTTTTCAGAAAAAATGGTATTTCTCTCTTCCAAAAATAGCTCATAAACTTTACGTCACGATTAGAGACAATGGTTTATGGTAGCCCATGTAGTTACACTACTTTGAAGAATAGCTTTGCAATGTGAGTGATGCAGATGCCTTGGCTTGCTGGGCCGATCCGATCTCTTTGGAGGCCTGAGCCAAGACATAACCGACCAAAACCGATTTTTTGGGTCAGCAAGGGTTGGTCGGTTTCATAGGAGATTTTATTCTTTTCTTAATATTATTTCATTCTCTTTGTTTTAGAAGTAGATACATAGGAGTAGTATTTTGATTTCTAGTTTTAGTTCATTTCCTATTAGAAAAAGTTTCCATTCTTGAGATGTATCTCTTATTTATATTTAACCACTGGACAATTTGGTTAGATTTGGAAAATTGAATGAATTGATGGAGAAATTGTTCATCATGAGTGTGATGTGAGTGCTGTGCGTGAACCCCTTTCCCTTCTTCTTTTTCTCCTTCTTACCCTTATTTTCCCTTGCTGCTTGAACCTCTGTTTCTGTGCGACAGTTGCAGACCTAGTTCAGAGGATTGATCTCCTTCTCCTTTGATCTGTTGGGTCCGAAACTCTGGTCGAGAGTTGTCTAACATGGCGCCACTCAAACCCTTGAGAGTGAGCTTCGTAATTTCTCACAGCTGTGAGAGCCAACACCTGCAACTGGCTGCAACACATCTACCGCCATCTGCAGCCTTTGTTCTTCAATATCAGCAACTTGGTTGTTGATTGGACCTCTGTTGGAGACTTGGAGCATAATCAACTGCTCTATTCATCACGTACTTTCCATTAAAACACTAGGATGAACTGAGACGCATAGGAGTTCTATCCTTCGAACCTGCTGAGTTTCTGCCGCCATGGGTCTTGGCTGGAGGTAAGGGATGACTCCGCGATTCAGTCTTCTTTTATCATGAACATTGTTTTCCCATATTGTCCTCTCCTTAGTTATTTGATCCCTCTTGTCCTAAATTTATTCTTAGTTCCTAATTTACCCTTTCTACTAGAAAGTTACATACTTGCTCTTGTTGTAGAGTTCCAGTAAATTACAAATCTTCCACCCTTGTGAACTTCAACTTATTCACAGAATTGCCACTCTATTATAAACATTAATCTATGTACTATTTTCCCATTTAATCTTGGACTTGAGTGTACTCGTTTGGGTGGGCCCATAAGCGACCAAATAGGCTTCTTCCAACTTTGGTCCAACATCAACTTGGTATCAGAGCCGAAAATTCCGACAATTATAGTGAGTAACAATGATCTTCTTCAACGGATTGATTCACATAAAGAGGAAACTGACAAATCTATTGTCAATCTTAGTGAACGAGTGACTACTTTAGACGGAAGTGTCAACATGCTCATTAATAATGCCACTTCTCTGTAGACTGTGACTTCTTTGTAGGTGTCCGTTGACAGGTTGACAACTTTTGAGGAAGGAAAGAATCTCATGCTATCTGAGAATTCTTCCAACTCTGTGCCGCAAGGCTTGCTACACATCACCCCACATTACCACACGTTCACCCTTAACCACCGCCACTACCACAATATGGGGCTAGACAATATGATGATGGAGCAGGCAAGGCAACGAGATTGGATGTCCTTGATTTTTATGGGGACCAAAACCTAGAGTAGTACCTTGATTGGGTTCATAGTTTGGAGATTTTCTTCAGATGGTGCAACTTGACAGAGGCCAGAAAGTTGATATTTGCAAAGGGAAAATCGAAAGGCATAGCTCGAGTTTGGTGGATAAAACACCAGCAGCAAAACCGGACTCGAGGTCTTGGGCAAGTTACTACATGGGTTGAGATGCGAGGTGCGATGGACAGACGATTCCAACTGACCGATTAGAGGCAATATGTACCCTTCAAATTTGTGTAGCTGAGATAATGCCAATTGAGGAGTATGTGGCTAGATTCCACTACTTATCCATTCGATCTGACTTTGAGTGGGATGAGGAAGTCTTGGTGGATCAATTCCGCAACAGCTTGCGTCCATAGATTAGCGCCGCATTGGCCTCCAGTAAACTATTTACCATGGAGGAAGTAGTTCAGGTGGCCTATCAAGTTGAGAAAAGTCTGAAGAAGCCTTATGCTTGGAGGACTTTTTCTGACACATTCTAGAGGAGATAGCTCTCGCCCACAACAGTCTTCTCAAGAGAAATCTGTTTCGGTTATTAAGTCCACAAGCTAGTGGTTCTTTAACAGCACCTACATGGCCGGTTCGTCCTTACTCCCCTCCTCGTCATATGGCTTAGATAGATTGTACTCCCCAACTCGGCGTGGTTATGATAGGAACTCCGTATTTCCGAAGGAGGCTATTCAGTGCTTCACGTGCAAGGGGTACGAACATCGGGCTAATCAGTGTCCTAACTGGTTGTTAGTGTACATTGACAAGGAAAAAATTATACCCTATGTACCAGAAGAGCAACCGAAAACAAGTACGGTAACTCTGGATGCTGAGTGTGACCGTGAATCTAGTGAGATTAATATCCTTTAGACCAGGGTGCGATGCAATAATAGCTTGTGTAATATGGTGATTGACCCCGACAGTTACACCGACGTTGTCACTGAAGATGTTCGCAGTTTGGGTCTGAAGACAGAGCCTCATTGAATCCCTACAAGTTTGAGTGGGTGAACAACAATAATCTGAAAATTAATGAAAGGTGTTTTCTAACGTATTCCATCTGCGGATTGATTGATCAAGTGCAATGTGATGTTCTCCCTTTGAAAGTCTGCCATATTCTTTTAAGGCGCCCATGGTTGTTCGGCAAGAAAGCCAAGCACTTTGGTTATGAGAATACATACCAAGCACTGTGGTTATGAGAATACATACTCCCTTTAGCATGGTGGACTTGAGATGAAGTTTCTTCCCCTTCTCAAACTCAAGAGGACAGCTGGTAATTTTCTCTTCAGGTGCATTGACATTGACTTTGACGGAATTATTGGACCTCATCAAAACTTGATGGAGTCAAGTTCTTTTTAGAGGAGGCGAGCTGATGCAGATGCAATGGCTTGGCTGGACTGAACCGACCCTCTTTGGAGGCCTAAGCCAAGACACAACCGACCCAAATCAATTTTTGGTCTGGCAAGGGTTGGTAGGTTCCATAAGAGATTTTATTCCTTTCTTAGTATTATTTGATTATCCTTGCTTTAGAAGTAAATATGTAGGAGTAGTATTTTGATTTTCAGTTTTTGTTTATTTCCTATTAGAACAAGTTTCCATTCTTGAGATGTATTTCTCTTATTCATATGTAACCGCTGGACAATATTGGTTAGATTTGGAGAATTGAATGAATTAATGGAGAAATTTCTCATTGTGATTGCGGTGTGAGTGCTGTGCGAGAACCCCCTTCCCCTCTTATTCTTCTTCTTCTTCTCCTTACCCTTATTTTTCCTTGCTGCTCGAACCACTGTTTCTGGGTGACAGTTGCAGCCCTAGTTCAAGAGGATCGATCTCCTTCTCCTTTGATCGGTTGGGACTGAAACTTTGGTCGAGGGTTCTATATCCTAGGGCAACTCAAACCCTTGAGAGTGAGCTTCGTAATTTGTCACAGTTGTGAGAGCCAACACCTGCAACTGGCTGCAACAATATCTACCGCTATCTGCAACCTTTGTTCTTCAATATCAGCAACTTGGTTGTCGGTTGGACCTCTGTTGGAGCATAATCAACAGCTCTATCCGTCACCTACTTTCCGTTAAAACCCTAGGATGAACTGAGAAGCATAGGAGTTCTATCCTTTGAACCTGCTGAGTTTCTGCCACCATATGACTCCACGATTGAGTCTTCTTTTATTTTAAACATTGTTTTCCCATATTGCCCTCTCCTTAGTTCTTTAATCCCTCTTGTCCTAAATATCCTTAGTTCCTAATTTACCCTTGCTACTAGAAAGTTGCATCCTTGCTCTTGTTGTAGAGTTCCAGTAAATTACAGATCTGCCACCCTTGTGAACTTCAACTTTTTCGCAGAATTGCCACTCTATTATAAAAAAATATAATCATAAATCTATTTACTGTTTTTCCATTTAATCTTGGACTCGAGTGTTTATTTGTTTGGGTGGGACCATAAGTGAACCGAATAGGGTTCTTCCAACCAGTCCCACATTAGTGTGAAGTGTCAAAAGTCTTGCGGCATAGTAGAAAATGGGCCAATCTGTGACAAGCGATCCACTCAGTTGTCACAACATTTAGGTAATCCAAGGCATTGGAGGGGGCCTAGGCGAAAGGTACAAGGTGTCTATGCGACTATTTGGCTTAAGGTGTTACTTGGAGATTTGAAGGTAACATCTGATGAATCTATGAGGCTCTACTGTGATAATAAGGTGGCAATCAGCATAACATTACCCAGTTCAGCATGACAAGACTTAACATATTGAGATTGATAGACACTTCATCAAGGAGAACTTGAACAATGCTTAATTTCCCTTCCATTTTACCTTCAAAGAACTAGCTAGCTGATGTATTCGCTAAAGGGTTGTCTTCTAAGTCATTCAATCCTATTGTATTCAAGTTGGGCATGAGAGATATCTATGCATCAACTTGATGGGAGTGTTTATGAATAGATTAGACAATTAGACCGTCTAGTTTCATTGAATGTTAAGAAAAGAGCGCCGACTCAACTGTAACCAGTATGTATGGTAAAGAAATAATAAGAAGACTGAAGAGGAAGAGATATTACCTAAAGAAGGCCACGATATGACAGGAGATTGCTAGAAAATGACAGAACAGAAAGGTAGAAGAAAGAAGATGGGAAAAGGTAGAGGGGTTATGACTTGGTATCACCACCAACCAGCCATAGGAATCATCACCTGGGACCTTGCAACTGAATCACCACAGTAGCTACAAGTCATAAGAGCCTTTTTTGAATTGCTAAATATATACTGGTTGTCTAATTTTCTTATATTATTTGTTTCTCAGACCTTCCTACCTTTGACCAGAATTGGAGGATCATCTGATCCATGGATTGTGAGTTATTGATTGACTTAGAAGTTACTAAGGCTCTCTTTGCTATCGTTTTTTTCATTTTTGTTTATGATCTATTAAAAAAATGATTTATGAAAATAATTTTTTATCAAAAAATGATTTATGAAAATAATTTTTTATCAAAAAATGAAAACTGTTTGGTAATAACTACTAGACATAATATAATCTGCTTCCGCCTCCGAATCTGCTTCTGCCTTCGCTTCAGTTTCCTTCTCCTCTTCCAGTTCTTTTCCTTCCAAACTCGCCATGGATGAACTATAGACACTAAAGACCCATCTCTGCATCATCGGCAGCAGCCCCGGGCTCACACCCCGGCCATCAACTCAAACCTGCTTTTTATTTTTAATAAAGCCACGATGAAAGAGAAGAGAAGAGATGAAAAAAAGAAAATAAGAAATTATATATTATAGTGAAATACTCTCTGATTCTGTTATTTTTCTGCAACATTTTCTAATTTTCATGATTTTTGCTGAATTTTGGATTTTTTTTGAGAAACTTTAATGTA